>NC_048541.1:12783315-13018384 GCF_902806685.2 Maniola hyperantus | reverse complement strand
AATCTAACGAAACGTATTAAAACTAAATTGTTTGGCATTATTTTAGGATTCCTTAGTACAACCCTTTTACTAAAAGAGTTGTACTAACGTCAATCCGTTGCACCGTTGCGACGTGATTGAAGGACAAACCAACAAACCAATAAACCAACAAACAAACACACTTTCGCATTTATAATAAGGGTTCTGATAGAATAAATTATAAATTCCCAAATGTGAAACTAATTACTATAAAGGTTTTATTTACAACCCGTGTACTAAAATAATAGACCTGGCGTCGATTAAAAATTTAAAAAAACATTAAAATTCAACAAGTGGCAGACAAAAATTTGTGGTACGTGGTATCAGTGACAAAGATGCGAATATTCACGTACTACGAATTTTTCTCTGTCACTTGTTGAGTTTTTAATTTTTTTAATTTTAAAATCGATGCCAGATCCATTCTTTTAGTAAACGGATTGTAAATAAAACCTTTATAGTTTCACATTTGGAAATTTATAATTTATTCTATCAGTATACCCTTATTATAAATGCAAAGTGTATTTGTTTGTTGGTTTGTTGGTTTGTCCTTCAATCACGTCGCAACGGTGCAACGGATTGACGTGATTTTTAGCATGGGTATAGATAAGGACCTGGAGAGTGACATAGGCTACTTTTCATCCCGGAAAATCAAAGAGTTCCCACGGGATTTTTAAAAAACCTAATTCCACGCGGACGAAGTCGCGGACATCAGCCAGAGCACTAGATTTAGACCTGTTTTAGTTTAGTTTGGCAGGTCATCCTCCCATCTCCTCTGTGGCCGTCCTCTCGCTCTCTTCCCATCTCTGGGGTACCAGTAAGTGACCTCTTTGGTCCATTTATCCTTTGGGGATCTGATCACATGGCCAGCCCAACGCCATTTAAGTTTCTTGATTCTTCTTGAGACATCTGTCACACCTGTGATCTTTCTAATTTTGGTCAGTCTCCATTTGTCTTTCAGTTTGATGTGCAGCATGCTTCTCTCTATCCCTTGTTGGCATACCTTTATTTTTTGATTGTGAGCTTTTGTCAGACCCCACCAAAGGGTTTTGCCAAAGGGTTGGCGCGGACTAGCATTAGATAGGAAAAAATGGAGAAGTCTAGAGGAGGCCTATGTCCAAAGAGGACAACCTGAACTGTAAACTGCTGGTGTTACTAATTTTTTTTAGAATAAACTATGTAGGATAGGATAATTAAATAATAGGAAATAAGAAATTAGTAATACGTTTAGTCAGTAATATAAGATGTAAAACTAGTGTATCAGTGAATAAAGGCTATTTTATTTATTTATTTATTTTATTAGTTTAGTTTAGAGATTGTGTACAAGAGAATCGACCCCATTGTATTGCTAACAAAACACCAGATTGACGCTAGAGGACAACGAATGTTGCGTAGATAGGTGCCGCGGGGGCAATGCCTAAGGCGGGCACTATACAATATACATAGTATATTGATCTGAGTTTGTTGTGGGCTCTTCTCAGACCTGTAGGGCTAACATGAGGCCTACGAGAAAATTTTGTCTACGCATTTTGTCGTCTTATCTCTCCATGTCTACCGAAGCTAACATGGTTGCAAACGTCATTCGCCTCGTGACGTCTCAAGTAGAGATAAAGTGAATTTTTACTTATCTGTGGTATTTTTGTCTACGAGCGCTAACATGCCAACCTAATTTTCTCGACTTTTGACATTTAAAATAGCGATAATTGTCGGTGTCGTTTCTTGTGGACGAGATCACTTGTCTTCAATAGATTAACGGAATTGCGATGGCGGTTAATTTTTATAATTACTTGATATCGTTATACGAAGAGCGAGAGGCGCGCAAAATCCAGCGCAGACGAATTAGGGATGTGTGTGATCCATTTGATTTAGGCGATAGAGAGTTTCAATCGCTTTGGCGGATCTCCAAGCCGATGGCTCATTATATTGTAGGGAGACTTTCCGAGGATTTGGAGCCTCAAACCAGTGACGGCCTGCCTGTTCATCTCAAGGTTAGTGAAAATGCCTACCTACCGCTCGGAGTTATGTGTCTAAGAAGTACTTACTGAAAAAATAGTAATCTAAATATATAAAAGGAAAAGGTGACTGACTGACTGACTGATCTATCAAAGCACAGCTCAAACTACTGGACGGATCAGGCTGAAATTTTGCATGCAGATAGCTATTATGGCGTAGGCATCTGCTAAGAAAGGATTTTTGAAAAATCAACCCCTAAGGGGGTGAAATAGGGGTTTAAAATTTGTGTAGTCCACGCGGATGAAGTCGCGAGCATAAGCTAGTTTTATCAATAAACAATGGAGCCTCTTTGACTCGATGTTCAAGGGAAAGGTTACTTAACGAGGTAATGAACCTTTGACTACCTATCGAAGACTTTGTGACAAGGGGTTTTTAATTATCCTATTTAAACAAAAAAGCAAATCAATGTTCTATGTAGACAACACAAGATAAGTCTTCTAAATATATAAAGGAAAAGGTGACTGACTGGCTGACTGATCTATCAACGCACAGCTGACACTACTGGACGGATCAGACAGAAATTTGGCGTGCAGATAGCTATTATGACATAGGCATCCGCTAAGAAAGGACTTTTGAAAATACAACCCCTAAGGGGATGGAATAGGGGGTTGAAATTTGTGTAGTCCACGCTTGTTGATGAGTAATGAATGACACTTTCAACAAAGCAAGAAACATTTTGTACCTACACAGATGTGAACAAAAATGTAAATAATAGTTGTTGTTATTGAGAACTTCTGCAAAAAAAAACGCCCTGTGAGCTAATTGATTTCTTGGAAATGGTTATTGAAATTCAAATTTCATTACTTCCTGTTTAAATTAATATAATTATTAAATTAATGACTGTGTCTTAGAGAGGATTTCGAGTTAATGTACTGATCCTAAAGAATAATGGTATTGTAGGTACTGTGCTCCATCCAATTTCTTGCCAATGGAGGGTACCAGAGGCAAGTTGGGCAAGACCACACAATGTGCCAGGCCCAAACTACTGTAAGCAGTTTTCTTGGACAATTTCTGACTTCTATTTATAGAAGGTAAAATCATTTACGTTTAAATTGTTTTCAAAAAAATATATACCTACTTCTAGTGTTTGTCTACATAAAATATACCTATGTACCTACCTACCTACAAATTTCAGACTTTTGGCTGAGTGGGTTCATTTTCCTGGCTCTGAACCAAGCCGGAGGAGTGTGGCTTCAGAGTTTGAAGCGAAATTCAATGTGCCAGGAATAGTGGGGCTCCTGGATTGTACCCACATAAAAATATTTCCCCCGTCCGGCCCACAAGGGGCCCATTATAAAAATAGAAGGAAGGATGCACACACCATTAATGTACAACTGGTATGTCTTTTTATTTCTTTTGTTTCATGTGATAAATAATATTACTTCACAACTTTCACACTGACGACACAGATAGATGGAAAATAAAGTGATCCTATAAGCACTCCTATAAGGGTTTTTCCTTTGAAGTACAGAACCCTAAAAATTTTAGAATTGAGTACTGAAGGTTTGCGAAATTTGAATTATGTGTATTTCTATATTCTAAAGGGAACTGTTTACAGTTCTTTTCGCAATTCATTTTGAAGTTATTGTTATAGATCTGTGATTCTAACTGTAGAATACTCAGCGTCAATGCGCGCTATCCTGGCAGGGTGCATGATGCCTTTATATGGCATCATTCATCTATACAAGAGGAGATGAAAAGGCTGCATGACAGAAGAATCGGAAATTATTTCCTCTTGGGTAGGTCAACATACAATTTACACTTAATTAATTTAGGAAAACATTCAGACACTGTAAAAAAACTAGATAATGACGCTGAATTATTTTAATAAGTAAAAAATATATTATTCGGGGCTATAAACATATTATTAGAGCTACAGACTTAACTACCACTAGGCTATTGTTACATTATTTTAATAACTTAAATATGTTATGGTATAAACATACCATAACATATTATTTAAGTTATTAAACTTTGTATTTTCACTATGTATTAACATAGTACAAATATACACTGAAACCATGAATAATAAAGCCATTTTGATATTTTATTATTGCAGGTGATTCAGGGTATCCATTGGAACCTTGGCTAATGACCCCAATTCTGCATGCAGAACCTAACTCTCCTCAACAGAGGTACACGGATTGGCACTGCCAGGTACGGAATGCAGTGGAGAGGACAAACGGGTACCTCAAGGGTAGCCTAAGATGCCTGGGGATAGACAGAGTTCTGCACTATTCCCCAGAAAAAGCATCTGAAATTATATATGCTTGCTGCATCATTTATAATTTGATGAAGCATTTTGGGTAAGCATTTTAATAATCTCTACATAACATTATTTTGTTATTAACTGAAGGTAATGTATTTAATTTATGTAATGCTGTTATGTTTTTACAGTGTACCATTGGAGGAAGATGTGATTGCAGGAAATGCTGAGCAGTACGGAGACAATGAGCCTGGAGTGGAAGAACCTAGGCATCTCCTAAGATTCTCCCGAGCCAAACGGGAGCAACTCATCGCCAATTATTTTAACTAGCTTATACTCGTGACTTCGTCCGCGTGGACTACACAAATTTCAAACATCTATTTCACACCCTTAGAAGTGGAATTTTCAAAAATCCTTAGCGAATGCCTACGTCATAATAGCTGTCTGCATGCCAAATTTCAGCCCAAACCGTCTAGTAGTTTGAACTGTGCGTTGATAGACCAGTCAGTCAGTCACCTTTTGCTTTTATATATTTAGATTGAATGAAAATTTAAAAAAAAATCACTGGTAGTATAATATTTTATTTTGCTTTTTACAGTGTACAATTAGAGGAATATCCTGAAAATGCTGAGCAGTATGGAGACCTAGTTGAGTGGAAGAACCTAGGCACCTTCTAAGATTCTCCCAAGCCAAACAGGAACGACTCATTGCCAATTATTTCAATTGAATGAAGATTTAAAAAGATTTCACTGGTAGTATAATATTTTATTTTGCTTTTTACAGTGTCCAAAATTGGAGGAAGACTCTGTATCAGCACGGAGACAACAAGGCTAGTGAGGTGGACAAACCTAGGCACCTTCCAAGATCTCCCAAGCCAAACGGGTACACCGTAGGTACAACTCATTGTTAATTATTTCAATTAAATGAAGATTTAAAAGCATATTACACAATTGAAGATTATCTAAATGATAAAAGAGCGTGGATTTGACCTGCAGCTCGTTCCAGCAACGCGCAGGACTGCAAATACTTTTCTTATACATGGCATAATATTGTATATCAAATCTTTGAAAAGAGCAACCACTGAGTTTCTTGCTGGTTCTTCTCGGTAGGAAAGGCATTCCGAACCAGTGGTAGATGCATCTGACGTTTCAAATATACTTGTAAAAGTTATTTTATTTTATTTTAACAGTATAGTACTTGTAAAAGTTTGATTGAATAAAAATCATTTTTATTTTAAATTTGTGTTTTATTTATTTATTCATCATCATCATCATAATCACAGCCTGTTAGTAAGTAAAAAGTCAGATTCAATTGTTTATGATTAGTTTATTAAAAATAATGAAGTAGTTTACTAAATCATATATACATAGATTGCGCAGTCCGTCATTAACTTGCAGTGTTCTAATAACTAAACGTGTTAGGTACCTATATCTTGTACGATGATACAGAACACTTCGTGTGCGACTTAGACTAGCACTTGACCAGTTTTTTAGGGTTCCGTACCTCAAGAGGAACCCTTATAGGATCACTTCGTTGTCTGTCGGTCTGTCCGTCGTGTCTGTCAATAAAACCTATAGGGTACTCCGTACTTCTCGTTGACCTAGAATCTTGAAATTTGGTAAGTAGGTAGGTCTTATAGCACAAGTAAAGTAATAAATCCGAAAACAGTGAATGGGTGGTTACATCACAAAAAATATTAAAATGTATATTTTCAAAATAAGATAACTATACTAATATGAAAAGGATTTACCTGCATACTCTAAAACAGATTTCTATTTATTTTTATGCATACCTAATAGTTTTTGATTTATCGTGCATAATGTCGAAAAAATACCTGAACTTACGGAACCCTCGGTGCGCGAGTCTGACTCACACTTGGCTGGTCTATTTGGCTTATAAATGGCTATTTTGGACAGTTCTCAAGAATCAGTTTTAATGCATTTCAGTTTCTTAGAAGTAGATAAATATGAGCTGAAAATGTTGTTTTGGACTTGGTACAATTAATTTTCTTAATTGGGACAGTTAATTTTGTTATAGGAGTCTCACTCGCACTTAGCCGGTTTTTGCTTATGAGGTACCAACGGAACCCTAAACAAATTAAATCATTTTTTACACTTAATACTAACTAATAACTGTTGTAAGCTTGCACTTGTCACTAAAAATATTAAAAAAATCTTAAATAACACCTGTAACATAAATCGTCCTTCTAAATACAAAACATTATTGGCGCTGATTCTGTTGTCTTTCTTGAAACTAAATTTAGTGTATCTGCATATTTTTCTTCGTAATATTGCTAAAAAAAGGACGGAACATGAATTTTACATTTATAGACTAAATTTTAGTGCAAGCTACAAATTTAAACAATAGGCTCGTGACAGGCAGCTAAAATCATGAGGTTTGACAGCTCTTAATTAATATTAAGCTCTCAAACTGTGTCTGTCCTGTCCTTTTCATATTACTTTACATATTATAGTAAGAGGAAAATCTCTAAATTTAGTTGTGCTCAGAATTAGAGGAAGGAGGGCAGCGGAGACGGGCGGACTCTTCTTCTTTTTTGTCTTTTGCAATCCTATAACAAGATAAACACAATGTTATAAAGTACACAAACATTTAGATACTTTATTATTGGGGTGGAAGAAACTATTTTCTAAAGATGAGATCTATAGAGCGCACTGTGACTTAAGCTTAGACTTAAGACAGAGTTAAAACGAGACAGATCTCTCACACTCGTTTTAACTCAATTTTGAGTCTCAGCAAAGTTAAAATTGATTTAAAAAGATTGCACTTCTAGGTAAAAACATGAAACTGCAGTGTAATTGTTAAATATCCCTTAGGGTCCACACATTTTGGAGAAGGAGTATACTTAAGTAGTATCAGAGAGCGATAAAGACGATTATATTCAACGGTAATCTTACAGTCTATTGCAAAATAAGGCTGCTAGATTATTTTTGTTTTATAATAATATATGTGAATCACTTGGAGGATTTGATTGTACTTGTCCTTCTCCAAAATATGTGGACCCTGCGGACCCTGTGGTGGATGCTGCGGACCGAGCTGTGGATCATGCTGCCCTAGTATCACCATATATACCTGCTGTACGAAGATTTGCTAACATCGCCGCGCCGCTAGAAGGCGGCAATCATTCGCCGGCATGGCATCTGCGGTGGCTTCCATAGTGTCTCAGCATAATGTTTAATGTGTCAATAGATTTTGTGAATAAAAGTTAAAATGATAAAAAAAACCCTTACAATTACAATACATTAATGCTTACAAGTAAGAAAGGTGCCTTTGTGCTGTGATGGCCGCTTCTCGTCGTAAAGCGTTTGCTTCTGCGCGTTGAACATTTGCTGCTTCGCGTAACACATTTGCTTGTTTGCGTAATGCGTTCGCTGCCTTAAACCAAACAAATACACAATAGACTGTAGCTACACCATCAACAAAGTATGGATATAAAGGCAGAATACACTTGTCCATTCTAAAGATTATCTTACTTTTGCTAAATTATTGCTCTCCAATTGAGCTGCTAAAAATCGATCATGTGGCAAGACTTTTCGAGCTCGGCTCTTTTGACCGCTTCGTGGTGCTGGGCGCTGACCAGTTTGTGGTCCTTGTTGCTGTGGAACCACATTTTGCATGCCCGAGGTGCTGGGGAATGCCACCGGTTCTAGTGCATGTTCTGCTTGCAACTGGCCAAGAGCTGGCAGTGGAGTTGTGGTCTCCTGAGTGAACTAAAAGAAAGAGGAAAGTAAACACAGTTAAATACAATAGGTACTCAGTGTAAATTCTAACTTTTAGTATTTAGCTATGCTTTAACAAATTATGCAAAATTGAAAAAATAAATGTTTAGAAATAGATTTAGAGCCTGCAATGTGCATAGCCGTGGTAGTCTAGCGGTTAACAAGTCCTATTTGGGAGTCGGGTTGAGGTTGTGGGTTTGATCGTGGGCATGCAAATCAACTTTTCAAAGTTATGAGCTTTTTAAGCAATTTAAATATCACTTTAACTATGAAAGAAAACATTGTGAGGAAACCTGCATGCGTGAGAGTTTTCTGTGTTCTCAAAGGCGTGTGAAGTCTGCCAATCTGCACAGGGCCAGCGTGGTGAACTATGGCCTAGGGTCTAGATCCTTTTCAATCTGAGAAGAGACTCAGTAGCGGGGCGATGATGGGTTGATCATAATATATGTATATATTTCTTACACCAATTTAACCCATTTAGGGGTAGGATTTCGAAAAATCCTTTCTTAGTGGATACCTACTCTTTACAAAGAACACACCCTCCAAATTTCATGTCTCTAGGACCAGTGGTTTAGGTGTAGGTCAGTCAGTCAGTCAGGACTTTGAATTTTATACATACAGATAAATACGTATCTCAGCAACTTGAAATTACTTACAGATATATTATGTAAAGTGCAAATAAACCTCTTTCCAGTGAATTCCACTAGTCACTGATGCAAATGAAAACAGGTAGGTACTTCAACTTACAATTTTCCATTGCTCCACCGATCTCTGCGGGCCGAGCTCGTCTAGCTCGCGCTTCAACTTTTCCCACTGGGAATTACAACTGGACGCCCCTAAAGGCGTCCTATAATCCCCAGCAGCAAATGCTGGGTGGCCGGCCATAAACTGGCACAAATAGGCGATTTGTGCCTTGTTGCTTCTGATACTGAAACATAGTGGTTTAATTAATTCATGTTTGACTCCATATTAAGTAGGTAGGTTACTAGGTACACTTAATAATATCCATAATATCATCAAATTAATTTACTTACAACTTCTTATTATTTTCCATTTTCAAAACGTTCATTAAAATTGTGAATAATTGTTTTCGTGGTAAGTACTTAAATATGCGCTGTATTTTCAAAAACAACCTTAAAACAAGTTCTCAATGTCATTATGTCAAATGTCAATGTTAAAACGTCAAATTCAATACGTCAAATTGTCATAAAACGTCATTTTTAAACACAGACTCACCACAGACAAAACTGAATCTGATGGTTTCAGACAAAAATGAATGAACGAAATCGGTGTTGCAACATTAGAATATCGTATGATTTTGGTAAACCGCAACATCGGTTTGTCTACGCGAGAATGTCAAGTCTTCGACGAGAATATTGCCTCTCGTGCCGACCATGTTAGTGTAAACGGGAAAACAGTAGACATCGACAAGATGTCTCTCTCTCTTCGCGAGATATCTCATGCGGCACATGTTAGCCGTGCAGCGCATCGTTTTATGAATTCTGTAATAAATGATCCTTATCCTATCGAGAAAAATTTGTCCAATTATGTTTTCATCGGTCTAGATTGTAGAGAATATAATGAAAAATATTATGTAATTTCAAATGTTTAGGTTCACGCGTTACGAACTTATTTTTATTTTAATACCGACGAAAATGAAAAACGCCCCGTTAACGACTAGCAGCGATTTAGTTTGGGTGGAGTTTACGCGTTGTCTTTTCTTATTTCTCGTGGGGTTAACATATTTTCTGGAATAAAAAGTCGGTCTAAGTCTGCCTCCAGGGTAGGTATACAACTATTGGCGCGTCCAAATAGCTTTATCGATTGAGGTTATTGCAGGCGTAAATATCACAGCTTAAAGGAACATATTATTATGCATACAAAATGACTTTTAACTTTATGTGTCAACTAGCTTATTCCCGCGACTTCGTCCGCGTGGACTACACAAATTTCAAACCCCTATATTCTGTATGGCAAATTTCCGTCCGTCCGATCCGCCCAGTGAATTGAGATGTGCGTTGATGATCAGTCAGTCAGTCAGCTTTTCTTACCATATATGTATATAGATTGTCATGTCAAAATTTCTTCGACGAAGTTCTTATTTTAAAGGTGGTTCCGTACTTTTGACCTGACAGTTGACCCACAGAGTTAAAATAGCGCGTGAGAAGCCATTTTGTGCTGGACTATACATAATATTATTCTAGTGATTTATCTATGAGCGTACAAGGAGTCAAATATGGCATATCATATGTCACAACAGACTTTCTCCTGCGTGTGCGCGGACTATGGAGCCGGTATTTAGGTGCGGTGAATTCCGTCGAGTTTTGCGCAAAGTGTGCCATTGCATCCACGATCAGCGGATCTTATAGTGCGCACAGAACAAGTACCTAGTCCAATCACACACACACAATTTTACTCCATTGGAGATGGCAAAAGATCACCGTATAGCATACGTCTTTATTCAAACTCACTGTCTGATAGACACAAACTACATGATATGGTATTCTTACATAAACTCGTAAACGGTATAAAGAAATAAAAAATAGAAAACATGTCTGATAAAAAATTTAACAATTACAAGCGACAGGATATTGCAAATCAGCACAGACCGATAAAATAAATACTATTCGTCGCTGCTAAAGTACCTACAAGATAAATATATAACGCTCATTCACTTTACGCACTTTTCGACGACATCGACACTTCTATATATTTTATAGATCTAGTGGTCTGCTATTTCGGACGAGGGGCAAGAGACGTTGTGTGTAACTTCTTTTCTTAAAGTTGCTTTTTGGCCTTATATCCTTATAAGCATGTGTTATCTTATTATTTCATACCTAAATTAATTTTTGAGGCTAATTGACTAAAATAAAGAAAATACAAAGTCTTCAGTTGACTCAAATTTAAATGTAAAAAAATATATAAGTCTTGATTTGAATAAATTCCGTATAAATATTTTTACAAGTCATGATACTAAAATCATAACGTCTATAAATAAGAACTTTTGGCGGTATTAACGATCAGTCTTGCTCTGTCAGTAGGTATTGACATATTTTTAATATCGGTCCACGACCGTAAATTTACGAACTACCTAATAAAGTGAATAATCAATAATTGCTAAAGAAGTAAACGAAATACAGTCACGACAAATAACTAATAGTGCTCGAGCGCAATAAACGTTTTACAAAACGGGTTATGTATGTCTATCATTTGATCGAGGAACCTGGCGACGATTTCACACATGAGATCCAGTGATATGATATACTATGAGATCAAAAACGTAATAGCTGCTCTACCCTTTAAAGACAATCTAGGGCACAGTATAGATAGAGATACAATACCAATGTGGAGGCCAAAACATTCACTATCGGCCTTAGCTGGACGGCTTTGGACAATGACATCGCTTGTGACGATCATTCGAGGCGATGTTTTATTTAATCTCTTCTTATCTTATATTTGCTATTAGGTATAATGACTGTAATAAATGATTCGCTATTAACTACTTAATGACTCGATTACGATATGACATCTTTACAAGGTAGGCATTCCTTTAATTTTATATGACGATATTTTGAAGAATAAACATTTTACTAATACTTAAATAGGTACTATCAGTTGATTACTTTTAAAGTTGATCGCTCAATAGAGACGAACTACAGGAACTGCACGCGCGGAACGCACTAAGCAGCGATTTATTAGTGCACGTATAAACGGTGCGCGCAGTAGACCATTAGACCCAATACGCACGGTCGACTAGTCGCCCGGCAACTCAGGTTCTCGGCAACTCAACTTTCCGCACGGAGTTGCCGCAACTCCGTACGCAATGTGCATAGGTAGGTACGGCAACTTCCATATAAATTACAGATTCTGTCGACTGATTTGCCAGGCAACTATCGTCCGTGCATACCGGCTCTTACGCACGGTCAACTGTAGTCGCCCGGCGACTCAATGCGTAATGGCTGCCTAGTCTACGACCTGCGTAAACCACAATGTCGCTTAGATTTTTACAAAGCTGTTACTTATAATAACCGGACTACTACGGCGCGTAGGGCTGACCGACGGAAAAATATGTAATCAAATTTTATCATCATTAAACTTTAAACACTAACAAATTATTTATTCAGAATTGGTAAAATTTTACGCTTCCTGATTGTCATTAAGATGATATGATATAGTTGTGATAATTAATACGTACTTAAAACTAAAGCTTCGAGGGTTCCAAACGCGCCCAGGTCTGAGAAGAGCGCACAACAAACTCAGCCGGGTATTCTTTTTACTATCACCACTTTACAAAATCACTTAGGATAACACAAAGCTGTTAAGCAACTCATTCCCAAGCTTGCTTATCATTCAAATAATCCTTTACATTGTAATAGGATTTTTCAATAAGTTTACGTTTTATGAAAACTTTGAACTTGTTGAGAGACTGTATGAGCAAAGTCAGAGAACGCGATAAAGTCACAATGAAACACCAAACCTACTTAGTGTTAGGTATATACCGAGTAGCTGAGCGACGCATCGACACACAGTCTAGACCTCTCTACAGTATACGCAGTTTCCTTTATAACGTTGGTATCATAGATTCATTATTGATCTCGCTCCGCTATTAACTAAGACAGGATTTTTGGAAATTCTACCTCTCTGGGAGTTAAACAAGAAAGTTTGTATGAAAGTTCGCCTTTTTTTAAAATTACATCTTTGAAAATTTGTATTTAATTTGTGTACCTACATAATATTTCACGGCTTTTAGAAATTCCATCTCTGAGGGGGTTACATAGGGGATGGGACTTATCTATACGTATAAAAGTCTGTCATTTTTCAAGATGCCCTGCAGCTTACTAATTTTCACGAATATATTATTTCATAAAAATTGTATTTGAACAAAGCCGGGGCGGGTGAGCTAGTGTCGTTACAGTTCTGACTAACGAGCAACAAGTAACGAGCACATCTCATCTGATGCTACACTACAACGTCGCGCGACACTTTCCCGCGCTCACTTTCTACATTCCTGCGCAGCCACTGCCTACAGGTGGGCCATTTCACAGGTAGCATGTGAAAAATCACATGAAAATCCTTTTTATATTATTATGTTACACTTTTTATATCATATATCATTCTTTTTACACTTAAAATCATCAGAGCGAAAATTCACATTCCGTGAAAAACCGTCTGTGAAAATATATCAGTGCTACTAACTTAGATAGATCTAGTACCAATGTTGCCAAATAAGTTTAATACTGGTTAATGACTGTAAAAGCGAAAATTGAAAAATCACTTTCTGTGAAAAATATAGCTTGTGAAATCACTGTGAAGAATAATTTTATCAGATGATTTTAAAGTAGCAATAATGTCAATTTCTGCCAAAGGTATCATTTTATATCATTTATCAAATTATAATTAGCTTATGCTCGCGACTTCATCCGCGTAAATTACACAAATTTCAAACCCCTATTTCACCCGGGATTGTATTTTTAAAAATCGTTTCTTAGCGTCATAATATAGCTATCTGCATGCCAAATTTAAGCCCGATCCGTCCAGTAGTTTGAGCTGTGCGTTGATAGATCAGTCAGTCAGTCATTTAATTAGCTTTTCCTTTTATATACATATTTAGATTCAAGGATAGGTACCTTATGTTTACATAAATCAATATCGACTTCTATTAGCTATGGGAAAAATAGATTCCAATGATTTTTCACAACAAAGAAAACAAGTGGAAAATATCCGGCAAGCTTTTGGCAGTGAGCAAGTGTGAACATTAACATAATGATGAATTCCTGTTATCGTGTGTTTCAAAAGGAATACAAACAATACAAACAGGCCGTGTTTGCATAATAATCAGTTTTCGAATGCGAACGACGTAAAGTGGAGGCGTGGTCAAGTTCACGACATTGATAGTGATAAGAGCTTAAACATGACTAATAAACCAAGATATAGTTTTGTTTATAATATGACTGGCGTTTCTGATAGTTTGATCCATATTTAGTTACTACTTTACTAGGTTATACCCGCGACTACACAAATTTCAAACCCCTATTTTACCCCTATTGAGGTTGAATTTTCAATTATCGAATTTTTAGTGAAACAAATCTACGAATATCAGTACCCTTATTATAAATGCGAATGTGTGTTGGTTTGTTGTTGTCCGTCAATCATGTAGCAACGGTGCAACGGATTGACGTGATTTTTTGCATGGGTATAGATAAAGGCCTGGAGTGACATAGGCTACTTTTTATCCCGGAAAATCAAAGAGTTCCCACGAGATTTTGACAAAACCTAATTCCACGCGGACGAAGTCGCGGGCATCAGCTAGTGATTAATAATAATTGATTAAGCGTTATTAAGATTAAGATGTGGGGCATAAGAACACTTCAGGCTCACATAAAAATATCGTACGAAACTGTTGAAACACATTTATCGTTTATTTAAATGAAATCTTTATCAATAAACAACTTTTAACAAATCGTGTCCGAAAATATGCAAATGAGTTGAAAGTTTACATGTGCTGGGTAACTGTTTTGGAAATACTTCTCTGTATACATACTGTCTACTGTATATGATATATTGAATACTAGCGACCCGCCCCGGCTTCGCATGGGTGCAATGTAAATAGGTACTAATGTGGTGTCATTGAGGTGTCATTGCCTCGGAAACTCAAATGAGAGGATTTTTTTCCGACCTAATTCACATTATTTCAATTTCTCTAGGGATCTCTAATTTTTTGAGAATTAAACTATAGCTATAAACCTTCCTCTTGAATCACTCTATCTGTTGGTGAAACCCGCATTAAAATCCGTTGCGTAGTTTAAAAGATCTACGCATTCATACATACATACATACAGACAGCGGGACGCGACTTTATTTTATACTATGTAGAAATTTACATAATATGCTTTAATATTTTCGTCGGTAAAGTTTAATTGATGACAAATAAATTACTTACTCGATCAATATAATGTTAAATTAATTAAGTAAGTATTAGGTCAAAATTTTTCCTTCACGTCATAACGGGAATACTTGGACTGATTACTGACTTGAAGTTTTTTAAAATGGGAATCCCAACGCATGATGAATTATCTTGACAGAAACTGCTCGACTTCTTGGTAAAACAGTTGCCTCGTTTTATTTACAGGTTCAAAATACTATTAATAATAAGTAATAACCCTTCACCGGCCCACTACTGAGCACGAGTCTATTCTCAGAATGAGAAGGGTTTAGATCATAGTCCGCTACGATGGCCCAGTGCGGACTGGCAGACTTCACACACCCTTGAGTAGGTACATTCTGGAGAACTCTCAGCCATGCAGGTTTCCTTACGATGTTTTTCTTCACCGTTAAGGCAAGTGATAATCTTCTGGATTTGATTCAGCACTGTGGAAGATTTGGGAAAAATATTTTAAACAGAAGTTTATTCTGATAATATATATATATATATTATATATCTAGGATATATATATCTATGGAGTAGAGTGGAACTGGGGTACAGTGTTTTATTAGATACCTAACTAGCTTACTGGACTATATAAATTTCAAACCCTTATTTAACCCACTTAGGAGTAGAATTTCGAAAAATCCTTTCTTATTGGATACCTACTCTTTACCAAGAATACACCAATAAGAGTGGACAAAAGATAAGTTTTGAACGTGGTCTATTTTCTTGGTTGAATCTACACTAATATTATAAAGAGGAAAACTTTTAATTTTTGTATGTCTGTAACGAATAAACTCAAAAACTACTAGACCGATTTCAAAAATTTTGCACCATTAGAAAGCTACATTATTCCCGAGTGACATAGGTTATATTTTTTTAAATTAGAGATCCATACGAAAATTGTGATATTGATTGTGATTGTGAATTGTGACCCATGCGAAGCCGGGGCGGGTCGCTAGTGAGATACATGGAGTTGTTTTGCCTAGCAACTCTTATGCATACTTGACCTTATGATAATTTACATAGTTGTGAAGGTTTACAGCTATCTTGGCTTTGCGTATAGGCCAAATTTAAATCGGCCTAGGACGCTAGGTCACATCGATTGCGCCGGAATCAAATTAATATGAGGAAGAAACACGTAGGTAGAGGTCTTAGATTTTAATCTAAGGCAGACGTATAAAGTATGGCAATCGGGGGAGGGAACGCCCTGCACACCCACACAGCCCTCACGCTAACCTGGTGCGGGTGAACGCGGGTGACGTGCGGGTGTGCCCCCCCCCCCCCCCCGCGCCTCATACCACGATTGCCATCTCAACCTATCTCGGACCACCTCCGTGCTCAGATTGAACTACATACTTGTTTTATTTTATTTTTATTTTTATTGAAAAGGTTCGCTAGCGATTTTTACAAAAATGATCTTAAATTACATGACGTTGTTTGTAAAATCATTTGAAAGCAAACACTACATGCACATTCACACAATTTACATGCAAACAATTATTAATCATATAAGTAAAATAATACAAAAAGTAGCTAAAACTTTCCGATAGTGAATACACAAAAAACAAAAATTATTCAAGGTGCAATGGTAATTAAATAAATCTAAAACTATAGTAAAGTTAAGTTAACCTAGGAGTAAGAATAGTTAAAAAAGGTAAAAAGTTTTGTGTAGGTACTAGGTATAGGTAGTAGGTACACCATAACTTTTCTAGGTCTAGACGAGTTACCTTGGATCTAGTCTATAAAAGAACAAGTACATTCTATGCAAAGTATCTAAAGCTTAACCTTATCAGTGAAAGTAATAAACTACTGTTAGCTGTGAGTGGTTTGTAGTAGTGTAAACCATTTCAATAATTCACTCGTATCCAGGGTTATTAGGTGTAAACTGTGAACGTGTCGGTGGGCGGGGCTAGACACGGCGATACGAATTAATGACTTTTAAATTGCTTTTTCGCACTAGTTCATAATCGAACAAATCAAATGAACATTTTTGTTAATCGACTGATACGGATTTTTCCGTGAAACCTATACTTACTTAGTAGCTATGTTTTTGTTTGTCGGATGCGATTGCGATCGAAGCTCCACATGGATCTGTCAGCATTTTATGATTTTATGGTCAGTAAGTGACCCTTAACCTAAAAATAAAATAAAATTGGATCGGAAATTTAGTGCGAGGTTGACAAAAAAAACGGCTTCGGCTTACTAGTAATATTGTAAGACAACACTTTGGTGTCAATTCGATTGTAAACCATAACAATCTTTAACTATTAAATTGACAGGTGTTAGCCTTTTCTGCAAGGTGCATTGTGAAAGTATCGAAGTACCTACTATATATTTTATCCTATCATTTTACGAACGACGAAGCATTGATTAAATTGATTTATTTAATGACTAGCCCACGACTTCCTCCGCGTGGTTTTCACAAATTTCGAACCCCTATTTTACCTTCTTTAGGTTTCTTTAGGTTAGGAGTTTGCAAAAATCCTTTCTTATCACAATAGCTATCTACCTACATGCCGAATTTCAGCCCGATCCGTCAAGTAGTTTGAGCTGTTTGTTGATAGATTTTCGTTTTATATATTTGGACTTTAGACTACTTAGTTTGGTATGAGTTATTTTCACATCATAATGTATTACTTAAGTAATAGTAAATTGCAAAAAAAAGATTCTTAAATCAAGGTTACTCCCGTAATAATCTCTGCAGTCTATACTAAGACGCAAACTGTCCACCCAGGAACCAGATGTGATATTTGAAACACTTAATAATCTGGTATCATTTACGTTGAACTAAAGCTTTTTAAACTAAAATAGCGTTATATTCGTTTATGTATCACTTGGACTCAGTATGTGGTTAGTTGTAATTTATAAATAATTTAATAATACAGCTGTTAAACCAGAAAACAGTAATTGACTATAATCATATTGTACGATTCCAAATAAGTGTTTACAAGGAAAATAATAAAAGTAGCATATTTTTAGCGACCGTTCGTCGCATGATGTATCCTCGTATAATGTACATAAAGAGGCTTGTTGTATTAAATAATAGGTTTAATATGAAATACTAGCTTATGCTCGCGACTTGAACTAAATAAAGGAGAATGACAGACCCACAATATAAATTAATGATAATTATCCTAGTATTAAATAACCACTTAAAAATTAAAAATTGTGATTTTAAACTTGCGGATGCTTTTATTAGTTTCACAATTATAGGTGAACTAGCTGATGCCCGCGACTTTGTCTGCGTGGAATTAGGTTTTTTAAAAATCCCGTGGGAACTCTTTTATTTTCCGGGATAAAAAGTAGCCTATGTCACTCTGCAGGTCTTTATCTATACCCATGCAAAAAATCACGTCAATCCGTTGCACCGTTATTGAAGGACAAACCAACAAACCAATAAACTAATTAACCAACAAACAAACACACTTTCGCATTTATAATAAGGGTACTGATTGCATATAACCTAGAATCATTATGTGACTTAATCTTAGATTAAATTAAAAACCGCAAGTTTTAGAGGTGATAAATCCTATGTTTAGTTATCAGTGATGAATCACCAACAAAATGCTGCATAAAGCATACGTGTAAACGACTTTCATATAATAAAATGGGTTACGGTTCTATAGAAATTCTGTCGTTGTCCTTTCAAATCCCTATTTAACTCACTTATAGGGGTTGAATTTCGAAAAATCCTTTCTTAATGAATACCTAATCTTTACAAAGGACACACCCTCCAAATTTTATGTCTCTAGGACCAGCGGTTTAGTCTGTGCGTTGATATATCAGACAGTCAGGACTTTGAATTTTTTACATATAAGTATTTAGTGTAGGTATATAGATAAATTTTAATATCGTAGACCTACTTCAAGCGTACAGATGGTGTTATTGCGACCTCGAGTAGGTAGGATTGTTTTCCTTCACCAAAAACGGGATATGAGGTAGAGACTATAAAACTCCGTGCTTTGGCATATACTATATTATACTAGACACAGGAATAAGCTATGGTACGCGACAGGTCGAGATGGCAATCGGGGTGGGGCACATACGCACGTCGTCGCACAGCCTAGCCCCCACGCCAACCTGGGCCAAACAGCGCGGGTGTGCGGGGCATCCCTCCGACTGCCATCTCAACCTGTCGCGTACCTACTATAGCTTATTGCTATGTCTATTCTGAAGCGATACTTCATTTGACTTCACATGAGAAAGGTAGGTACCTACTCGTATATTTACGATCAAACCATTAAATACGAATTTAAGGAAGTGGTTTGTGTACGAGTCATTAATAAATGTTAAGCCTGTATCACACGTCGACCATTACATTAATTCATCGCGGACAGAGTGAGGAAACTCTCGGTTTGATTCGCAATCGATATCTGTCAAAATTAGGCTAGTGCCGCTAGTGGTGACGTAAAATCAAAGAAACCTAAATGTTGTATAGAAGCAGGCGTTACTTTGCGGAATTCCATGATATACAATTAATTAAGCTTTTGGTTCATTGTATATCAAAGAAACTTAGTCGGTTCATAGCTTACCTAGCGTCAAATGTAGGTAACGTTTGACGCCTTGACGTTTTGTTACAAGTTTCCTAACTGTCGTCAACTGTGTCGCGGATGCATAAACGGAATAATTCGGATATTAACTGCCGTTATATCCCACGGGTACCGGGGCTCACTACCAAGTTTCTTCATTTATTAGTAGAGTCGTGCTTTGCCAGTTGCACGACTATCGTAAAACATACCCACAAAGTACAGTTTCTCTAACTACTGTCTGGGAGTAATTTGCGTTGTTTAACAGTGTTTATTATAACGTTAAGAATCTTTTATTTCACCGCCGCGCAGTCAAAAGTATATTAACCCTCTCCCCTGCGGCTCGGATATTTGAATTTACGCATCGATTTAATTTTCTGCTTTGCGCACTTGTGACATAAATAACTGTATTACTTAGTTTAAGATTCCTATAGCTTGTGTCTATCGCGTATCGACCACATCACAATGAGGAAGTTTCAGGGCAACGTTCGATAAAATTTTCATAGATGGCGCTAAATAACCCCACCACTATAGATGAAAAATAATACCTGTTTCTATATGATCTATGCTTTAATGTTTAGGTCGTGTCAATCAATGACATAGATGAAGAGTAAGAGCTTGCGTGCACTGCAATTTTCCTTACGTTTCTTCCCCACAAAATGTGTGAACTTTAATGGAAGTAATTAATTAATTTCGCATCCGATTTAAATTTAAAAAATTATAGCATATAGGTATTCTTTTTCATCTTTAGTGGTGGGGTTATTTAGCGCCATCTATGAAAATTTTATCGAACGTTGCCCTGAAACTTTCTCAATCACAATAAAATATTTTATGAGAAAGTCTGCTTTAAGTTTTTAAAGCTAAATATTATTCATCATCATCGTCATAATGAGCAACCCAACGCCGGATTACTGCAGAGAACGGGTCTCCTCTCAGAGCGAGAAGGGTTTTGGACATAGTCAACCACGCTGGCCAAGTGCGGATTGGCAGACGTCACACAACAAAACACAAAACAGGTTTCCTCACGATGTTTTCCTTCACCGTTAAAACGATATTTAATTATTTAAAACGCACATAACTCCGAAAAGTTAGAGGTGCTCGGGATCTCACCCCCGACCTTCGTTTAGGAGGCGGACGTCCTAACCATGCTATCACAGCTTTTAAAAATATTATTTTTAATTAGAAATAACTATTTTCGTAGTAGGTAGATAATCTAGATTTTTCCCGCCGGTGTTTTTCGGAATTTATCTGCGATCTTAGCGCAGTACACGTGTATGGCCGGCTTAACATTACCGTTATCTTTTCGCTTTCTTTTCATCCGCGTTAGTGAAACCTGCCTCGTCACCTGAGTGCGGAATGAGTTGGCAACTGGCAACATACCGGAGATTATGGTCGGGTTATAGAGTTTAGTACGTAAAAGGTAGGTATGTGTGGAATTTACTCCAAGATGAAGTGTTACAGTTAGAGGAGATACGTTAAAACAAGTTTATAAGTGACTTTTGGACATAAATTATAAATTCTTTTGACTCTTAGCATGGAAGACTTAGAAACTAGGCACGATAACAGCTGGAAAGAAAGACGAGCGAGCGAAAGCGAGAAACAACAACTGTTGTTGTTCTCTGCGGAGGTTGTAGTTGAAGCAGGAAAAGGAGAAAAAAATCCGCCCAACAAGACGCCACCAATCTTAACTTTTAACAACTTAACTTTGAACTTGTAGCAGTTATAGCGTGGTCGATATCAATCAATAATCATAATACAAACTTTCGCATTCTTCCGTAGCTATAGCGACCTATAGCTTTAGAAAGCTGGAAGGTCCAATATTTGCCCTGCAAATAAACAAGTGCAAGTAAACCTGCGCGTCACCTGGCGACTGGGTCACGGAAACACCGTAGCAATCAATCGCGACCCAGCCAGCGACGTCCGCCGAGGCGAACCCTCCACCGGGGACCCACTCACGAGGTCCCCCACCATACGTCCGAGGCGCACCAACGATGTGCGCCCCTCCGCGTAGCCATAGCGAACAACATCCCGAAGATAAATTATTAGCCACCGGGGTGCACCGGGCTCAATACTGCTCTTCCCCTGAGGCGGCGTATCCAGCAGCACCCAGGCATACTGGGAGGTTAACTGGCTGGCACCCCACAAATAAGCATCCTAAGATAAATTTCTTAACATAAAGACCACACTATACATTAATAAACCCATTTGTGTTTTATTATCACTCAAGAAGAAAAGAATTCCACAATTTATTTACAGCGATCAAAAAGGCAATAAAAACCTAAACGAGTTTCCTTTACCGTCGATAATATAAGACGAAAATAGCATTGTTCAACATAATATTATTATAAAGTAGATACTGTATTGAGGTGCCCTTATAATACGCAGAATTAAAATAAAAAAATTCTACAATATGTCAATCAGACAATCAGTTTCTATAGCGACATTAAGTTTTATAGTAACCTTGATAAGTATAGAAATTTTGTTTCAATCATCAAACCTGTACAGCTGTAGCTAGGCCTCGACCTGGTCAATATTTTCAATGAATATATACATATTGTATAGTTCAATTTATTTTCTAAATGCCTAAAACCCTCATGTTCTTCTCCACTCCTTTAACATGCCTCGCTCCAGGTTCTTGTCTGTCATGTTTTTAATAACTATGTCTCTAATGAAAAACTTTCCAGATTTACCATATCATCCGATATCTCAATTTTCTAGACCAAGCTGTCTGAGCTGTTCTTTGTTATATTAGTGATCCAATATTTCTATATCGATTAGTTTTCCTTAAACCTACGTAGTGTTTCATTGTTCACACAACAGGTTTTCGCCAGACCAGATATTAAAACGTCTCAGATCAATATCACCTAATCCGGATACGGTTGAGCACGCGATAAATGATTTTGATTAAAATGGTTGATAGATAAGACAACTATTGACAACAATCGAACGAAATAGGAAGTGACTGGTTGAAGTGGCGTGTCCTCGACAACATTCGTAACATTTTACAAACAGTGGAGATAAAAAGATTTCGCGAAACTGCTAGTAGGTATCGTTAGTAGTATATTTTTTACATTTTAGCTGTGTTAGGAAATGCCCTCGATTTTATTGCATTTTTTTCGTATCAGGGTGTTCTTGCAGATGGATCGCCTGTAAGGCTGCCTGTCCACTGGTGCGGAGCGGAGCGGAGATGTGTATTGTTGACCAATCAGAGTTTTGTCACATGACGGAATGAAATTATCACGTTATTTATCGACAATCTGATTGGTTTGCTTAACACATCTCCGCTCCGCTCCGCACCAGTGGACAGGCAGCCTTAGTGTTGCTTGTTAGATGTTGATGACTGATAAGTGATTTATTGCCCTTAAAATTTTTCAGTAAGCTGCGGGGCGATTGTCTAAAACCTGCATCAATCATTATTACAATCTCAATTGTTCTGATTGGCTGAATTTGTGCGATTCTTGTTGCAACAATGCATTGTGGCCAATAGTGAGCGAGCATTAACCAATCAGAGATGATTGCGATCGTGACATTGTAGCTGTCAAACAACCGCGGTAGGGCCACTGATATGAAGATATGCGATAGGAGTTAGCTCGGATTTAGGAGCTGCAGATGTAAAATGTGTGAGCTAAAAAAGAAAGTGTGATCCCACTCAAGAGCGTTTCAGTTATCCAGACTTCCATACTAATATTATAAATGCGAAAGTGTGTCTGTCTCTCTGTCTATCTGTCTGCTAGCTTTTCAGGGCCCAACAGTTTAACCTATTTTGATGAAATTTGGTATGTTCAAAAGGGACCTTAACACAATATGTAGCCACCATGTAGCAGAGTACCATTAGTAGTTCCCCCTTAAACTACCTTATAAAGAGATCTGCATCTCAAGATTATAGTTACAACAACTAAGAAATTACCAGTGGGCTTGGATGTCTTACTAAGCCTGAATTCCTCCTATGATAATGTCAGTCGCACGTTTGTCACCAGGCTTTATATAGAACAAAATTCGACCGATTCTAGAGGCAGCATACAATTATTAACCTATTCAGTATCCCTATAACAGCTGCAGTGGAAGGAAAATGATAAATAAGCGCATAGCTAAAACCACAATCGATTACTAAAACACGTCAACAATAATGTTAATGTACTAACTAGTAATTAATAACAAACAACCCAATGCAACGTGGCATTCAAAGTTTAATGAGTTAGGTGTACAGTTTTCCATTTCCTCTGCAGTAGCACGAAAAGAATTTTGGAGTAAAGCCAATGTAGTCTCTACGTCATAATACAATTTACCTTATCATAGGTACCAACTCTAAAAACAGC
Source organism: Maniola hyperantus (assembly GCF_902806685.2). NCBI lineage: Eukaryota > Metazoa > Arthropoda > Insecta > Lepidoptera > Nymphalidae > Maniola > Maniola hyperantus. Next base: position 12,994,643 of record NC_048541.1, on the reverse strand, counting down.
ACCAACTTTAAAGGTCATTGCGGCAAAACAATTGCCAACTGTTTGCTGGAACCAGAGAGGTTCCAATATATACTAAAGGTAGGGTGATGCTCCCTCAAAAGTGCCTCAACTTGCTGAAGAAGAAGATCAGCCGTTGGCGAAATCGGCGTTGTCTCTGCCATGACTATCCACCACTACCCTATTGTGTTTGTTGGTTGATGCCTTTAATCACTTTTTACTTCGCGTGATTGTTTGCATGGAGAATAAAAGACCTGGAGAGTGATAATAATAGGTCAATTTATATCCCGGAAAAACAAAAGGTTCCTTGGGGATGTCAACTCCTTTTTATCCCAGAAAAATAATTTTCGCGGACGAAGTCGCTGCCATTATGTAGTATTACATACTATAGATTATCATAATAGTTCTCTTACGTATGGTATTTTAACAAGACAGGAATAGGTAAGTATAGGTCTATAAGATTTTTGACATCCTATTGAGGTCCACAATCCACATCTGTACGGGTCTATAAGTCTACGTACTTTTAATATTGGCTGGAACGTGTTGCCAATATCGGCTCGCTTCCAATCAAATGATAAAATTGATATTTTTATTGGTTCCATTTGCAGCTAGCAAGGAAGGCCTTCAGAATCGATTCAGCTTATTAACGTGTGTTCTTGTCACTTGTGCGCCAATAATGATAATTTAACATATTCATTCCACCGATCGATACAAAGCTTGTGAATTGTGAAACCTACTAAGTACAGTACCTAGTACCTACGCGGCAGAAAGTAATGTACATCGGCCTCTAGAATGAAATTTCGGCTTTGTAGGGCGTTGTCTCTGTCACTCATACCTATATGACGTTTTGTCGGTCTCAACGACAGAGACAGTGCTCTACAAATCTCCTACCTCTAAAGGTCGATGTACATTACTTTCTGCCGCGTACTGTACCAAATGATTGGTATAATGTAGGTACTTGCAATTTTATAATTTGTAAATGAAGCAATTATTTTTCTCCTTGCCTGTCTTTGAGACGTTGTTAATACGTTGGCCCTTGTTTATATTTTACCTCTTGTGGATATATTTTACCTCATAATTATGGATTTTATGCATAAAACTGACTCTAAAAACAAAACATCTATTGTTTCGGTTCGCTAAAGGTTAAAAACTAAATAAAGATGTACTAAATATATCAAACTTTTTATGATCATCAATGAATGAAGAGCACAATTGAGGACATAATTGTCTAAGATTGAAAATGACCTCAGTAGACAATATGTGTGAAACAAAATTAATGTTATGCCTAATATAAGTATCACCATTCGCGACTATAAAGTTCACGTATTCAATTACAACTGATATCATGCTTGAAAATAGATTCTTTCAAGAGGAGGTGCTTCCAATTTTGTATCGATGATATTTTGTGTTTTTGATAGCAAGCCGTAATAATCGTGTCAAGCATGCCACACGTCATCGTCGGCTTATCGGGGATGTCGTCTTATTTACATAAGCGTGAGGCTTGATGCAGATATTTCAATTTGAAGCAGATATTTGAATTGTACAAATCTAATTAGATAATTTATGTTATAAGCATGAAAGTCCTAGCTCTAAATATAGCGCTTAGCACTATCATACCAAAACCTTAAATGATGCATCCAGTAGACTGTAGATTAGTAACAAGCCATGGTAATGGCACCTACACAGCTGTACTTGTTCATAATACCTGCTACTTGTAAGTTTTATATAAAAAAAATTATTAAAAAACCGACTTCCAAAACCACTACAAAGTAAAAAATAACTTTTGTTTCTACACGTGTATGTATGTTGAAGTCGGACGAACTTCACGCTTTGATTTCTAGTTTCTTTTATTATGCTCGCCCGACTTCATACATACATACACGTGTAGAAACAAAAGTTATTTTTTACTTTGTAGTGGTTTTGGAAGTCGGTTTTTTTAATATTTTTTTTATTTTTTTTAAGCTTTTTAGTGTAAGTAAACATTGCTTGGTACCTAAAATATGAATTCACTAGCAAAACTTTCGAAATCCACATGGCTTAGGAGTTCCTTGCACCTTGCAGCATCAGGATTGAAGAATTGGGCCTTGAAATAACAAAGTCTACGCTCGGCATTTACAATATTGTTTCACCAGGAACAGTTCCTGAATCTCTTTAGTTTAGAAGCGCTGTACCATGCATCATCAGGTTTGAGGAGTTCGGACTTGGAGTATAATAATGAAGTCGTTGTTTGATACCTCAAATATCCTACCTACCTATATAACCTAATATATACCTATAATATGTGCTCTGTAGTGAGCCGGCGATGGGTTGATCATGATGACGATGACTGGTCGTGATTGATAAAATCATTGCCATGGAACATGTTTTGATTACTGAAGCACAATAAACATCGAAGTAGGAATAAAGACGATAAATGTCTAAAAATATTGCACTTGAGACAGTACGATTTGGATTTCCTTCAAGTGGCCATGATGAAATAATTTGGTGAGAAAAACGAGTAAAAATTAATCTACTTAACTATATAAAAGGAAAGGTGACTGACTGACTGACTGATCTATCAACGCACAGCTCAAACTACTGGACGGATCCGGCTGAAATTTGGCATGCAGATAGCTATTATGACGTAGGCATCAAGTATTTTTGAAAATAAAACTCCTGAGGGGATGAAATAGGGGTTTGAAATTTGTGTTGTCCACGCGGACGAAGTCGCGAGCATAAGCTAGTCAAGAAATATAATCATTAAAATTTACATAATTTTACATCGAATAGCAATAAAATTCTATTAGAAATACTAGAACTAGCATAAAAAGACACAGTGACTACAGGAAAATAGATCTCTTTCCTGTTACTATAATAATTTATTTAAGGAACGCAATCGTTTCTATTAGAAAACCTACACCATGTTTGGGTTTTAGATGTAGCTTATTCTATAGTATGGTAACCCTATAATCACTACCCATATTATAAATGCGAAAGTGTGTTTGTTTGTTGGTTTGTCCTTCAATCACGTCGCAACGGAGCAATGGATTGACGTGATGTTTTGCATGGGTATAGTTAAACACATGGCGAGTGACATAGGCTCTTAATCCCGGAAAATCAAAGAGTTCCCCGGGATTTTTAAAAACCTACATAATTCCACGCGAATGGAGTCGCGGGCATCATTTATATGGAAAGGAACAAAAACAACATAAACTTAAACCAGAAAGAGCCCGTTGTTACGTTTCGCGGAACTGTTAAAATTTGAAACCAATGAAATATTGATACAATCTTGAGATTTGTTTTATATCCAGTCACGGCTGACCTATAAAATACAAAGTAGGTGCTCGTAATCTCAGAAACAATGCTACACGGACAAATATTCAAAAATGTAGGTAAGTATAGTACGCGACAGGCCGAAATGGCAATCGGGGAGGCAACGCCCCGCACAGGCCCCGCGCTATCCTGGTCCGGGTGAGCGCGGGTGACGTTCGGCTGTGCGGGGCATCCCCACGCCTGATACCCCGATTGCTAGCTCGACCTGTCACGGATTATAGGTTTACCTATGTCGTTAAATCATGTTTTGTAGTTTACATGCGACTAGCAAATTCCCGACACAAACATAAGGTTTCATTCAATTCATAATACTTATTTATTCGCGTTGCAGAATAGAAATGATGTGTTAGTACAACAAAGGTGAACAATTGATTATATCATAATAAGCAGTTTCTAATCGACAAGGATCCATTTATCTCTCAAGAAAGATTGGGGAAATATTGAGCTTTGTAAAATGAATTCGAGAGTTCGGATATTCGTATGTGGTTTTCAAAGTGTGGTTAATAAATAAATTATTACAAAATTACGTTTAACGTGGGCTATCAAAAAATGAATAGGTTCTTACAAAAACTTAAAAATTATAATGAACTTCCCAAACAAAGAAACTGAGTCGAATGGATGTACCCAAATCAATCACAAATATTTAAATTTGTATTCATAAGGTTTTTGTGGCAATTCGCAACTCTATTTAAAGTTCTGGTATGTCTATAACAGAAATTAGCGTAACAAAAACAAATATTCAAAATAGTTGAAGGCAGCAAAATCCATAACCTTTGTTATGTTATTGAGGGGGGGGTGTTGTGAGGATATAATGACTGCACAAAGTGATTAGCAATGCGAGGCAGTTAGAAATAATTATCGCTTCAGTCCAGCGTCAATTAGCGATGGAGGTATGTATTTACCAACTATTACTCCATATGAGGAAATGGCGGTGCTTCTCTAACCAACGTGTTCGTGACGGAGCTGTATGCAAATTATTTCTCTAAGAATCTATTGGAAGGAAATAGAGATATTATAGAGACTACCGAGACATTAGTGAAAATCTTTGAAACTTATTCGTACTGGTAGGATATGGGCTAGAAAATGGTCCTTTTGATTTCTATCGACTTCAAAAAGGAGGTTGTTATCAATTCGACAATAATGTTTGTAGTTAATCATCATCATGATCAACCCATCGCCAGCTCACTACAGAGCACGGGTCTCCTCTCAGATGAGAAGGGTTTTGGTCATAGTCTACCACGCTGGCCATGTTCGGATTGGTAGACTTCACACACCTTTGAGAACATTATGGAGAACTCTGAGGTATGCAGGTTTCTTCACGATGTTTTCCTTCACCGTTAAAGCAAGTGATATTTAATAACTTAAAACGAACATTACTCCGAAAAGTTAGAGGTGCGTGCCCGGGATCGAACCCCCGACCTCCGATTAGAAGGCAGACGTCCTAACAGCTAGGCTATCACAGCTTCTAATAAGCTTGTAGTTAATATGTTTAGGTACCTTATTTTATTCGTTATACATACTTTCAAAACATCTTTCTAATGAAACAGGCGGTCTTGTCTCAGAAGTGGGATAATAATAAGCTTACTTGGCCAGCGCGTAGCGGCTTAGCGTAATATTTTTTGAAATGCTATTGATTAATGAGTCGCCCTTTCCAGTTTCCACGCCCCGCAGCTACAGAGGGCCTTTCGAAAATTGCGCTTTGGATTTAGTTTTTCTGTGATGTCCGCCGGAAAAAAGTTCTGTGGTTCCGAGAAAGTTTTTGATTTTAACAAATAAGACCATCATTTATCTAGCATTAACAGTATATTTAGATAGATTATCCATGTTAGGGAAGTGAAGTTTATTATTATAGAAGTATATCTTTACTTATCAGCACGCAACGGCACCCTTTCTGGTAAGAACTGATATCTATGGACATTGGTCCCTTATCGCAAAGTGACTCATCTGCTGTTATAGCGTCAGTAACATATTGCAATATTGCACAATATACTCATACTATTCATTATACTATAGAGCCGAAAAGCAACTAGTTACTTTAGTTACGTTAACTAGTTAGTTAGTTAATAAAATAACTAGTTAGTATGTAGGGTTGATGATGTTGATCATAATCATTTACTCTTAGGTATAAAATAATAATTGTAATCTGAAAGTTAAGATTTTAAAGAAACGACACTGCTTACTTCATGTTAAAACTTATTTTGTCTGAGACTCAGATATTCAACCTTGAACACTCAGATTAGACTCTTGAACAAATACCATTAAAGTGACAGGATCTTGAGATATGATATTATGATGATATGAACCTATTATAAAACAAGACAGCAATGAATAAGGTTAGTCTGCAATTTAAATACGTTTAGGAAGAACAGTATGAAGGTCATTATGTAGAAAGAGTTTAATTTGTTTCTTAATAATATAGCGATGTAATCTAATGTATAATTGATGTATGAAAATAGATTGGAATTAAGTAGTCAACAACTAAATTATACAAATAAGATTCATTCATAAATCATACTACTTATTTACATGTTTCGTATAAATAGCATATTTCAATTTTTTGTAGAGTTTATCAACGCCGAGGAAACAAATTAAGATAAGTACGTTTCAAAGTGCCGTCAAAAAGAGAACTGTTCCACAAAATAACTGTACGCCTTTGTGTCGTAATTTTCCAGCACTCTTATTTTAGAAAACTGATGAAACAAAAGTAGAAATGAAAAGATCATTTGAACAATAGAAGGGAGATCCCCTTCATCCATTCTAAAAAACAAAACAAAACAACAACTCACGAGACGAATGATTCTTCTAAAGGCGAAAAAAGTAGAGTACTGAAAATGAAAACGAGGTCTAGTTACACAAAATAAATTAAACAAATATGGAATATGAATTGGATTTTTTTCCGTATTTAATGGTGGTGGTATCCTTCATGTATGTGGGATCCAAATTGGGTTACCTTGCATATTAAGTAATTCTTACTATTTATTCACTTCCATTATCACACTCAATATAATTTCTACGTTTCTTATCTTATTAACTTAATAGAGCTATTATAAATCTTTCAAATATATTATGTAGGTATACAAATTTGCTTTAACATTACAGTACATTGCCACCATAGTTCTCACTTCTCTGTCCTTACATAATGGTAGGTAAAATATTTTGTTGTAAGTTTTCTACAGTTATTTTTCCCACATACTCGTACCTGTGCCGAAGCACCTACCATTGGCTTCGCAGGCGGAAAAGATTAGAGGTGAAGCCTTGCCAGTGTTGGTCTAAAATTACCACTAGCTGAAGGGGTAGACTAGTTGGCTAGTGATTTTTCTTTATTACCTTTTAACAATTTTTGTATCATTACGAAAATTCATCTCAAAAGATATACTTACTTCCCATCAAAAAAATCGAAACACCTCACAACACCTTTTAGTTTGGAAGTGTTTCATTTTTTTTTATGAGAAGTGACCGTAGACAGTTACGATTAATTATTATATTAGGAACTTAGAATGACAGTCGATATATTGAGATGATTATATGAAGATGCCATTAAATAATTTCCAAGGACCACTTGACTCGAATTGATACTAATTTAACTACCTAAATAAAATTAGCGAAACAACTACAAAGGTAGACAGATAGGATAAAGATAGATCTACAGATTCTTCAATGGACATAAATGCGCACTGGAAATACTATCCGGTAGAACGCTAAGAGGCGTTACTGGAGGAGAACTAGGTTGAAGCTGTAGGCCTACTAGCTGTTAGCAAATAAATAATGTATATGGCCCATAACCAGTCACGCATTCGGATACAAGGTTCTAGTTGTAGAACTGCATGCTGCTTCGTGCAGACAAAAACAACCATAACATTAAATGCTAAAGCTAAAATTAAAAAGTCTACAATTTTTCAACAGTTAGTATCACCACGTGACCAGTCAATAAACTGAAATAACAAACAACTAAAGCGCCTCAACAAGGTTCGAAATAGCGCACGGATGTTGTGCTTTTCGGATCGAATGCAACTATTAAAAATGGCAGTTCAAAATATTCCTTCAAGTATGTTTGGATTTAAACATTGGCGGGCTGCCATTTACAAGCTCCATGCATTCACATAAATATAAATCATAGTAATTAAAGCTGAACGCACATCATACACAAAGCCCACATCGCACAATATTATGAACTCTACCTACCTACTACCTTTATAGGCACTCATAATTCGAATTTGACGTTATAGCTAAGTGTTAATAATAAATTATGTGCGGTGCTGCTGCAAAATATGCAGTTGTAGTAAGTTCACTCGAAGCTAAAAATAATGTATAGTTGTGATCTAGCCCCCTTGAACGACCATCTACGATTGCAGGAAACGCGAAGAAATGCGATGCGTAGTTAATGAGGTCATTCGAATTTCTCCCCAACGCGTTTGGCGTCCACTGATGACCACATTCGAGATCTGCAGTTTGTCGAAATGACGTCACTACGCACATTAATACGCACTGGAGGAATGTAGCGCGTAGAGCTCGTGTTATTAAATGTGTGATTAGCTTAATATAAAGCACGTGTGAGATTTAGATAAAGAGAGAAGTTAAGACAGTGGGCTTTAATAGTGATGATAAATTAAATCCAATGATTACTAATGAAAGTTATCATTTATCAATTATTTGTCAGGTAAGGCCAAATACTAAGTAATTAAAAATCAAGCAAAGCATCTGCTGTATTATTTCAAAGTAAGAATCCTAATCATCTAAACAGGCTTCTATAATAATTAGAAGCTAACAACCTAGTGTTTACTTTTATCTCAATGTGTAAAATAAATAGCCCAAGAGGGTAGGTGATAAATACAGAAGTAAAACCAACCAAGTCGAATAATAACTGAATTGTATTTGTTCAGCATTGATCTATTTATATTAAAATGAAACTACCACCCATTTCGCTAAGGTGTTTAGTCATGGAGAAGAAAGGGCAAAGAAACTCCATAACACACATCTTTTAAAACATTAGAACGTTGAGTAAAGTAGTAGGTACATATTTGGTACACAGTTACAACAGGTAACCTATAAAAGGCAAATGATTACATTACATTATAATACAATATAAGAATACTTAACTTCAGTAAGGTCCGCTGTGTTTGCTCTGGGCTGTCGATACAAGACTGTCCCCTCTCTGTCGAGGTAGGGTACTTTTATAACACTGCCATCGCAAACAAGGCGGATATCGACTATCACATGATCTTAATATTAATCATTATTTATTTTAGGTTTGTTGACAAAAGGTATGTTGACACACCCAATTTACAATAATAAAATCAGTGACATTGATGGTCTACGTATTAATAATTTACAATAATAATAAGCGACTTAAATTGTCAGTTTACACAACATTATTATTTCACATAATAGCTATTGCCAACTGTATGTTGACAATAGCTTAATATAATGTCACTCTTAGTATATTGACAATATTTAATTTACAATGAATAATTAGTGACATGTATTGATAATTTATATAATATTATTTTTCATATTTTCATATTCCTAGATACCAAATTAAACAAGAATAAACAATAATAGTTTTACACTATTGTATTGTATGATGACAGCAAGAAACTAGGAACATTGACATTGTATCCGGAAACGGAATAACGATTCTGTTTTAAACATCACAACAAACATTTACTTCAGACTCCCAAGTTTATGATTAGATGAATTTTAGCATAATAATTATGTATCCAATTTTGTCGTAATATAACACGGCCATACTGACAAGTACTTCGCTCCCGAAGTACATAGGGAAATACGGAGAGAAAGGAAAAAAAATCCTTATGTTTTGTTTTTTTTTTTTTTTTTTTTAATACCATTCGGCAATAATAACATTTGTCCCTTTTAGGATTAAAAACTCTTGTCCCGTTTGGGAATCTCAACGTTTGTCTCATTCGGACATCTCAAATTATTTATTATTATTATTATTCGTATTACCATTATACTTATATTTATTATAAATTTACTATAATATGTATTTATTATTACATTTACCATATTTATTTATTTTATTTTTAATTTATTTACTTTTATTATTATCAATATTTGTTCCATTCGGAAATCTCAAGCTCGTCCCATTCGGGAATCTCGATATTTTGTTCCATTCGGAAATCTCAAGCTCGTCCCATTCGGGAATCTCGATATTTAGTTCCATTCGGAAATCTCAAGCTCGTCCCATTCGGGAATCTCGATATTTAGTTCCATTCGGAAATCTCAAGCTCGTCCCATTCGGGAATCTCGATATTTAGTTCCATTCGGAAATCTCAAGCTCGTCCCATTCGGGAATCTCGATATGTGTTCCTTTCGGAAATCTCTCAGTTCGTTCCTTTCGGAAATCTCTCAAGTTTTGTTTTTTTTTTTTTTTTTTTTTTTTTTTTTTTTTTTTTTTTTGTCCCATTGGGAGTCTTAACATTTTGTCCCATTGGGAGTCTTAACATTTGTCACATAGTGAGTCTTAACATTTTGTCCCATTGGGAGTCTTAACATTTTGTCACATAGTGAGTCTTAACATTTTGTCCCATTGGGAGTCTTAACATTTTGTCACAATATAGTGAGTCGTAACATTTTGTCCCATTGAACTTTTTGTCACATGGTGAGTTTTAACATTTTGTCCCCTTAAAATTTTTTTTTTTTTTTTTTTTTTTTTTTCTTTTTCTTTTTTTTTTTTTTCCTTTCCTTCCTCTCCGTTCTCCTTCTGTCATTTAGCATAAATTATTAGTATGTTTTATTATAATTCGGCCATCTTGATAAGTACTTCGTTCCCGAAGTACATAGGAAAATAGAAAACTGCAGCCCGTGAAATTAAATCAACTACGGCAACAAAAGCACCGACACAAAAAAAAATAAGATTGTGCCATTCGCAAAACAAAATTCAATGATTCAATGTCAATGTTACTGTCATAAAAACTAGGATAGACGTCAGACCGAAATTAGAGTAGAAGAGAATATGTTTTCTTTGTTGATTATGTCTTATAAACAAGTTTAGTGGATGCAAACCAACTCAAAACAAGAATAAATTGATAACACGAAACGTAGGTATTTAAAATGTTCTGATAGCATTACTGAACAGAAAAAACTTGAGCAGGTAATCTGCCTTACGTTGCTAAAAAAGTAATTTAGTTAAATAATAAAAGTTACTTGAATGGACCATTTCTTTTGTGTTGTTTTAAGAGAAGAAAAATGGTCGAGTTATTTTAAGAAGCAAAATAAATAAATAAATATAGTTTATGTTTAAGTTACATAAATCAGAATAAGGTAATTTCTTCAAGTTTCGAGTTGTAAGTACGATGCAATTTCTCAAAATTGCAAACCTACTGATTTGATTATTATTATTGTTTCGGTATATCATAACTTTCTAAATGATTTCACATTGTTATATACTTTATCAAAAACCGTTCGGCCAATCTGACCTCTAACTAGACTTATTCTTATCCAAATAAATTATACCACAAACACGTGGTTTAAACTTAAAAGTTGCACCAAGTTCACTTCGAAGCAGCACACAAATACACTTCACTTAACTTTCAAAATTGAAGCGACGTTCCAACAAAAGGTGCCACACGAGCACCAAGTGCCGATGACAAAAGCGCTGCAGGGTGCTTTGGGATCATCGGACACGAACACCACGTGCCGCCGACGACAGGTGGCAGCCTGTCGCTTCGAGGAGAGGCCACATCCACGATTACTGAAAGCATTTGAAAAGTATTAGTATTGCGACAAGAAAAGAATTATCGTATCCCACTTCTGATGTGAGATTTAGATAAAGAGAGAAGTTAAGACAGTGGGCTTTAATAGTGATGATAAATTAAATCCAATGATTACTAATGAAAGTTATCATTTATCAATTATTTGTCAGGTAAGGCCAAATACTAAGTAATTAAAAATCAAGCAAAGCATCTGCTGTATTATTTCAAAGTAAGAATCCTAATCATCTAAACAGGCTTCTATAATAATTAGAAGCTAACAACCTAGTGTTTACTTTTATCTCAATGTGTAAAATAAATAGCCCAAGAGGGTAGGTGATAAATACAGAAGTAAAACCAACCAAGTCGAATAATAACTGAATTGTATTTGTTCAGCATTGATCTATTTATATTAAAATGAAACTACCACCCATTTCGCTAAGGTGTTTAGTCATGGAGAAGAAAGGGCAAAGAAACTCCATAACACACATCTTTTAAAACATTAGAACGTTGAGTAAAGTAGTAGGTACATATTTGGTACACAGTTACAACAGGTAACCTATAAAAGGCAAATGATTACATTACATTATAATACAATATAAGAATACTTAACTTCAGTAAGGTCCGCTGTGTTTGCTCTGGGCTGTCGATACAAGACTGTCCCCTCTCTGTCGAGGTAGGGTACTTTTATAACACTGCCATCGCAAACAAGGCGGATATCGACTATCACATGATCTTAATATTAATCATTATTTATTTTAGGTTTGTTGACAAAAGGTATGTTGACACACCCAATTTACAATAATAAAATCAGTGACATTGATGGTCTACGTATTAATAATTTACAATAATAATAAGCGACTTAAATTGTCAGTTTACACAACATTATTATTTCACATAATAGCTATTGCCAACTGTATGTTGACAATAGCTTAATATAATGTCACTCTTAGTATATTGACAATATTTAATTTACAATGAATAATTAGTGACATGTATTGATAATTTATATAATATTATTTTTCATATTTTCATATTCCTAGATACCAAATTAAACAAGAATAAACAATAATAGTTTTACACTATTGTATTGTATGATGACAGCAAGAAACTAGGAACATTGACATTGTATCCGGAAACGGAATAACGATTCTGTTTTAAACATCACAACAAACATTTACTTCAGACTCCCAAGTTTATGATTAGATGAATTTTAGCATAATAATTATGTATCCAATTTTGTCGTAATATAACACACGCTACTTATGCGTTGTTGTTACATAAACGACTTCCATAAGCAGTCTACATCGCTATTTTAATCCACACTCAGTCTAGTGACCTATTTCGTCCATTGATTCTAGTATTTATGTCACAAGTAGAAGAAATTTCACCACTGCGACTGCGTAAACTTTAAAGTATTGGATAGTTACGTTTTTTTGCCGCTATGGAGTACACGCAATGTACTAAACAAAGCGTGTACTCCATAGCGGCAAAAAAACATTGTTGTCTGAGTTATTTCATACTAGCTGATGCCCGCGACTTCATCAGCGTAGATTTAGTTTTCAAAATCCCATGGAAACTATTTGATTTTTCGGGAGAAAAGTATAGGGCCTAGGGCCGCTCTCCTTCTTTACCTTTACCCATGCAGAATATCACCACGATCCGTTCCGACGTGATTGAAGGGCAAAAAGGGCAAGGCACTTTCGCATTTATAATATGGGTAATTGGGTTGTAAAGTGATATGGGTAGTGTTTTTTTAAGTGTGCAGTGTTCTGCCACCTATGAGGGCTAAAAATTATTGAGTTTGTTCATACGAAATAACTTAGTTCAGACAATTTAATTAGTTAATACTTTGTGACGGTTAATTTCATCCTTGTAGTTTAACTACTTACTTAAAATGGTTTTTTTTACTGCTCACCTTGAACAAAACTATATGCACGCCACAGAAAGTTTATTACAGTGAAGTATGACAACAGATTTTTAAATATATGCTAATTTTGTATTCCAGATATTTAATTTTACTTACTGAAGAAGTACCTACCTACACCAAACAGGTTGCAACTAAAAAATTGACAAAATGGGTGAGCCTTATTATTCCTGTTGAGCTTTCCCATTGACGGTGTATAATACTAATACTTGTATCACTATTCCCGTTGCGTTTTTATACCGTGACAATTCGCAACCAAAAAAAAGCTTTCTTATTTTAAAAATATTCTGGACTCAATATGACCTCCTTTATCGATCTGACCACTGTACAGTATGTGTTGGTATATTATGTATTGTTGTGGCTTTTTTCTGTAAGATATCGTCGATTTTGATTTTTACCAGGCGTTTACACGATGTTATACACGATGTTGAAAACTGATACACAAAATGATAAAAACACGTAAGTACTAATTAGAAAGCAAACGCATCTTATTTACTCTGGTTTTAATCCTATATAAATCCATACATAGGTCAAATAAAATCTTAACCTCATATTTAAGCTTGAAACGTTAAAGGACGTTAGCATGTTCAAGTAATAAATAAATAAAATTTATTAACTAATAAAACTATAATTATATAATTTCATGTGTTTCATAAATGTTTTCCAAGAAAGGTCGTCAAAGCCGAGATTTTAAAATACTTTGGGAAATTTTAAGTTAATAATATAAGAAATATTGTGAAAGTATACAGGATAATATAAATAACACAACGCTGGAATGAAAATAGTGGATATTATCTGGATCGATATGTGGAAATTGTGCGCCTAACATAGCTTTTGGTTTGTGATAATATAAGGCAGTGCTCATTTATTCCTTTGGTAATGAGAAGTATAATCTATTAAATAGAGATCGTTATAATACCACAGATAGGATTAGCACAAGTGTTTGCGGTTTATGACGTAGAATATATTATTAAGCCGAACAATACAATTATATGTCTTTGAATTACTTAATATATACATGTAAATTCCCCCCCCCCCCCGCCATCACTCCTCCCACTGCTTAATACCCAAACAATCATTTAAATACATATATATATATATATATACAGAGTTCAAACATAAACTTCCAAATTATATTAATTAACTTACAATTATTGACCCGTGTTCCCTAATCTATTTTTTAAATTAAATACACTAATGAACTATTTACTTAATAAGTGACTTAATATTATAATAGTAATTTATTCAAATTCGAGCTATATATATATATATACCTAGATGGTTTAGAGATAAGATAAGAGTAGTACTACCTACTTGTCTAGATAATATCTTTACTCAAAGGTTATTGTGCTAAGGCTGGATGGGTAAACGACAGACAGACCACAGATATCATCATATTATAATTATGATAGTGTACAATCACTACCTATGTTATAAATGCGAAAGTGTGTTTGTTTATTGGTTTGTTTGTTTGTCCTTCAATCACGTCACAATGGATCGACGTGATTTATTGCATGGGTATAATTAAAGACCTGGAGAGTGACATAGACTACGTTTTACCCCGGAAAATCAAAGAGTTCCCACAGGATTTTAAAAACCTAAATCCACGCAGACGGAGTCGCGGGCATCAGCTAGTATAATAAAGCATATTTCAGTTCAATTTCAATTTCATCATTCATCTGATTAATTATGAATTAAAATATTTCATTTATGGTGATTCTGCTTCATCGATTCGATCAAACCAATAATTCCAGCATCTCGATGAAATAGGTTGAACTGCGCATTTCTTAACAAGGAATAATGTCCATGGTATCCAACTGCTTAACTTTATATGTAATATTACTGGCTAAGTAGTGAAACTAACCCGTTGTTACATATATAACACAATTTCTACGTCGCGCGTCGCATTTACTGAATAATCGTGACGAAGCGATTTATTAATGATACATCGTAGTTCGTACCTACACGTCATAAACCTTAAACTTTTATAGTGGAACTGGAAGCTCGTTAATAACACGCTAACCTTCATCTACATCCTGAACCGATTTCGTTGTGTCCAAATATATTCGCTTAATTATCTCTATATATAAAAATGAATCGCTAAATGTGTTGCTGATCGCAAATCTCGAGAACAGCTGATCTGATCTCGCTAATTCTTTTTTATAATATTCCTTGAAGTACGAGGATGGTTCTTACGGAGAGAAAAAATTAAAAAAATTGAATCGACTGTTAGGCGGTACGAAGTTCGCCGGGGCAGCTAGTCCAACTATATATAATAATAACTTTACAAATACAAAACAAATCGATTGGACTAAATATAATCTTTGCGTCAATAAAGAAAGGAATATTATGTATCGCTTACGAAAAAGTATCGCAGACATATTTTATTGAAAACAAGTAAATTAAATTCTTAAGAACATACCAATATTTAACACAATATATCACGCACCCCAGGACCAATTCATATTAAAAAAGTAATACATCAGATGGTAAAATAAGAAGCACTAAAGCTATAACAGAACAACTACCGTTCTTACCAAAATTTTGATGAATAAATTGTTATCTATTTATTTAATAATAGATAAAAGTAGAGTAGGTACTTAATGACTATTTTAAACCAAAAAACATACATATTATTGGCATTTCCTGTCTTTATCGTATAATATTGACTAACACGTGCATACTTCATATCAATACTGATATCAATTATCATTATTAATACACACTCAGTAATACATTAAGATACCAGCAATAAGCCCAATAAATAAATAATGAGTACACGATATAATAATACACGATAGAGCTTATTAAGTCAAATTGTCGGCTATTAAACTTTCAAACGTAAGTCCGAACCATTTTCCTCTGTAATTACTTACTAGAATAGTAATCAATACGGCTTCACGGATTTATGAGAAATTCATTACGCGCACACAACCCGGTTACTGATGCAGTCGAGGCGAGCGACATCGCACAATAATACAATGACCTCGATGGGTTACTATCAAACTTATATTTTGCACTTTGTTTCAATAATCTAATATTTACCATGTAGATAAGTATGCCATGAAAACTTTATTCGTATCCACCTCCTCATGCTCCTCGCGTCGTTCTCTCATTAGTCATTACCGAGCATCGTCCCCCAATTGTGTAAGAATAACCATTTCATGGCTATCGCAATCGTCAAGAAATTCTGCCCTTTGATTGGTTGATTCACTGTTTACATTTTTTCACAGCCAATCAAAAGGCAGAATTCTGACGATTGCGATAGCCATGAAATGGTTATTCTTACACGATTGGGGGGGGGGGGGTAGCTCCTTTCTGATAATACCCTACACATGATCTTCTTCCAATACAGCCGGTTCCCCGTGTGATAAGCACAGTAGTTACCAGAGTCAAAGGCTTTTCTTTCTTTCTTTTCAAAGTTCTTTCTTTCCTTCCTTCAACGTCTCTGGCTACGTCCGCGTGGTCTTTTCCTTCGATCTTGCCTGTGAATTTGTTTATGTATTGTTTGTAAAAAAGTTGATAGCCAAGTGGTTAAGGCTTCAGACTACTAATTGGGTGGTCCGGAATTATAAATCCGGCACGCACCTCTAACTTTTCAGAGTTATAGGTAAGTAGGTGCGTTTTAAGTACCTCACAAAATATAATTACTTCTCTCATCGTGAGAAAACCTGTATGCTTGAAAGTTTCCCACAAAGTTCTCAAAAGTGTATGAAGTCTGCCAAGTGCCATTCCACACTTGACCACCGTGGTGGATTATGGCTTAAATCCTTCTCATTAAGAGAGAATCAGCCCCACAATACTCAAATGAATCCCAAAAATATTTAGAGACACGAATATATTTGAATATCTATATATATAGTATATGAAATATTATCTTGAACTGATACAATATTTAACAATGAACAGGAAGAATCTCATGAAAAAGAAAACAATATTATATCATGTTCTTAATGCTGAGTACATAATACTGAGAAAAACCACAACGCATAATAACTCAGTGACCTGAATGTGAATGTATCTTATCGCAACACATTAGAGCAGGAACCAAAGGAGTACCTACCTACCGTTCCGCTTTCACTGTACTATACGGGAAATAAGAGCATGCGCTTTGTTGTTTCTAGATGTATGTAATTTGACTCTCAATCCACCTTTTCTCTCTTTTGATACATTTTTCTTTACAACGAGTTAAAACTTACACAAAAGGTTATTTTATTATAAATAATATCTATTAATAATAATATATATTACTAGCTGATCCCCGCGGCTTCGCCCGCGTAGATTTAGGTTTTTAAAGATCCCGTATAGCCTATGTCACTCAGGAATAATGTAGCTTTCTACTGGTGAAAGAATTTTTAAAATCGGTTCAGTAGTTCTAAAGATTACCCCCTACAAACAAACTTAACGACATTACCTCTTTATATAATATAGCTGATCCCCGCGGCTTCGCCCGCGTAGATTTAGGTTTTTAAAGATCCCGTATAGCCTATGTCACTCAGGAATAATGTAGCTTTCTACTGGTGAAAGAATTTTTAAAATCGGTTCAGTAGTTCTAAAGATTACCCCCTACAAACAAACTTAACGACATTACCTCTCAAACGTCCAATTTTAATCATTCAAAGACCAAATATTATCTCCATAAACTGTTCTTAGTGATGAAATCATTTATTTTGATAAGGATTAATAGCATGAGTAAAATAAACGCGTTTAAATGTAGTCCAAAAAAAATTCAAGATTTTTAAATAAAAAAATGGTTGCTGTGCCTCACTCGACATAGATGGGTATAGTGTGTCGCGGACTTTTTTGTAGATATTTATAAGATCTACAATTAATTAGAACATTTTATGGTTCTATCTTTTATAGTTTAGGCAGCGTACGCAAAATAAGTAACTTTTCTGGTTGATTTTTTACACCTTGTGTCCGAAAAACCCAAATATCTTACGGAACCCTATTTTTTTCCAAAATAAAATATAGCTTATGTTACTCGTGGATAATGTAGCTTTCGAATGGTGAAAGAATTTTTAAAATCGGTCCAGTAGTTTTTGAGCCTATTCAGTACAAACAAACAAACAAACAAACAAAGTTTTCCTCTTTATAATATTACTAGCTGATCCCCGCGGCTTCGCCCGCGTAGATTTAGGTTTTTAAAGATCCCGTATAGCCTATGTCACTCAGGAATAATGTAGCTTTCTACTGGTGAAAGAATTTTTAAAATCGGTTCAGTAGTTCTAAAGATTACCCCCTACAAACAAACTTAACGACATTACCTCTTTATATAATATAGCTGATCCCCGCGGCTTCGCCCGCGTAGATTTAGGTTTTTAAAGATCCCGTATAGCCTATGTCACTCAGGAATAATGTAGCTTTCTACTGGTGAAAGAATTTTTAAAATCGGTTCAGTAGTTCTAAAGATTACCCCCTACAAACAAACTTAACGACATTACCTCTCAAACGTCCAATTTTAATCATTCAAAGACCAAATATTATCTCCATAAACTGTTCTTAGTGATGAAATCATTTATTTTGATAAGGATTAATAGCATGAGTAAAATAAACGCGTTTAAATGTAGTCCAAAAAAAATTCAAGATTTTTAAATAAAAAATGGTTGCTGTGCCTCACTCGACATAGATGGGTATAGTGTGTCGCGGACTTTTTTGTAGATATTTATAAGATCTACAATTAATTAGAACATTTTATGGTTCTATCTTTTATAGTTTAGGCAGCGTACGCAAAATAAGTAACTTTTCTGGTTGATTTTTTACACCTTGTGTCCGAAAAACCCAAATATCTTACGGAACCCTATTTTTTCCAAAATAAAATATAGCTTATGTTACTCGTGGATAATGTAGCTTTCGAATGGTGAAAGAATTTTTAAAATCGGTCCAGTAGTTTTTGAGCCTATTCAGTACAAACAAACAAACAAACAAACAAAGTTTTCCTCTTTATAATATTATATAGCTGATCCCCGCGGCTTCGCCCGCGTAGATTTAGGTTTTTAAAGATCCCGTATAGCCTATGTCACTCAGGAATAATGTAGCTTTCTACTGGTGAAAGAATTTCGAAGAAAATCGGTTCAGTAGTTCTAAAGATTACCCCCTACAAACAAACTTAACGACATTACCTCTTTATATAATACAACGGGCCGTGCAGCAGAAATCGTAATATTTTAATTTCGCCATAACTTCAAAACCAAACGTCCAATTTTAATCATTCAAAGACCAAATATTATCTCCATAAACTGTTCTTAGTGATGAATCATTTATTTTGATAAGGATTAATAGCATGAGTAAAATAAACGCGTTTAAATGTAGTCCAAAAAAAATTCAAGATTTTTAAATAAAAAAATGGTTGCTGTGCCTCACTCGACATAGATGGGTATAGTGTGTCGCGGACTTTTTTGTAGATATTTATAAGATCTACAATTAATTAGAACATTTTATGGTTCTATCTTTTATAGTTTAGGCAGCGTACGCAAAATAAGTAACTTTTCTGGTTGATTTTTTACACCTTGTGTCCGAAAAACCCAAATATCTTACGGAACCCTATTTTTTTCCAAAATAAAATATAGCCTATGTTACTCGTGGATAATGTAGCTTTCGAATGGTGAAAGAATTTTTAAAATCGGTCCAGTAGTTTTTGAGCCTATTCAGTACAATCAAACAAACAAACAAACAAACAAACAAACAAACAAACAAACAAAGTTTTCCTCTTTATAATATTATATAGTGTAGATATAGCTGATCCCCGCGGCTTCGCCCGCGTAGATTTAGGTTTTTAAAGATCCCGTATAGCCTATGTCACTCAGGAATAATGTAGCTTTCTACTGGTGAAAGAATTTCGAAGAAAATCGGTTCAGTAGTTCTAAAGATTACCCCCTACAAACAAACTTAACGACATTACCTCTTTATATAATACAACGGGCCGTGCAGCAGAAATCGTAATATTTTAATTTCGCCATAACTTCAAAACCAAACGTCCAATTTTAATCATTCAAAGACCAAATATTATCTCCATAAACTGTTCTTAGTGATGAAATCATTTATTTTGATAAGGATTAATAGCATGAGTAAAATAAACGCGTTTAAATGTAGTCCAAAAAAAATTCAAGATTTTTAAATAAAAAAATGGTTGCTGTGCCTCACTCGACATAGATGGGTATAGTGTGTCGCGGACTTTTTTGTAGATATTTATAAGATCTACAATTAATTAGAACATTTTATGGTTCTATCTTTTATAGTTTAGGCAGCGTACGCAAAATAAGTAACTTTTCTGGTTGATTTTTTACACCTTGTGTCCGAAAAACCCAAATATCTTACGGAACCCTATTTTTTTCCAAAATAAAATATAGCCTATGTTACTCGTGGATAATGTAGCTTTCGAATGGTGAAAGAATTTTTAAAATCGGTCCAGTAGTTTTTGAGCCTATTCAGTACAATCAAACAAACAAACAAACAAACAAACAAACAAACAAAGTTTTCCTCTTTATAATATTAGTGTAGATTTATAATGGAAATCACTCACAGTAGTTTAAACGCTAAAAGGTTATTTTGTGTAAAAATTAGTTTTGAATAACGAGACCGTTGTCTCCGTAGGTTGGAAACATATTATGAGGACAAGGAAGAACATTTATTTAAGATATATACTCTTTAAAGTGATAAAACAGTTTTTAAGTAAGTAAGTAATATTCTCTTTGAAGGAGCGCTGTTATACAACAACTTACCTGAATCAATTACAAAAAGCAAAAGTTTTGCTATATTTAAAAAACTACTGATCGAATATTAAAAAAAAACATAAATGAATATGTTAATGTGACATCTTCCCTATATACCAGTATTGTAACCGTATGAATGTTCTGTCCCGCTAATTCTTTTACTACCTACCTACATAATTATTTTTTGTAACATGTAAGATATTAAGTACTAGATAGTGACACTTAGATACCATGTACATACCATTAATTGAAGTAATTAATTTAATGTAAACAGTAATTATCGATATATAAGTGAACTGTTGTGTTCTTTATTGAGAAATAAATGTCTTTAAACCGAAGTAAGTACTATTTAATATTTTATTTTGTCATGAAGAAGACGCAAGATTACGAAATTACTACAGTGGGGCCGATTCTCTTGTACACAATCTCTAAATTAAACCAAATTAACAGGCCTAAATCTAGTGCTAACCTTTTCCGCAAGCAACATTATGAAAGGGATAGCAATAGATTTAGACGTGCCATTTTAGTTTAGTTTAGAGATTATGTACAAGAGAATCGGCTCCAATGGCCTTAATTTACAAGACCAAATACGTAATATCATTAATATTATGTATTTGATCTAAATTGTTTAAACAAATGGAAATTCTATTACGTAGTACCTACTGATCTAAATTCTAAAAACATAATAAATGAATAAATGAACATAAGTACAAAACTAGTAGAGATAGCAAACGCATGTCCTACATTTTCAGAATACAGCCTTTTCCATTTCGAAATGGCTTTCACAAATAGATTAAAGTGTTGAAATTTTGTTGCCAGTAAACGTTTAATGTTAAAATTTATGAAAATACGTAACGTTGTTCAACCTAAAATGTATTTACAAAGGGCAAATGGTTGACGTGGATATAAAAGTCGTTAACTCGACTATCCCACGCATAATCGTCGAAACAAAAGACTAAATTAACAGTACCACAGACCACAGTTCACGAGTAAAACCATGTCACTGTCAGTCACATCACAGCCTAGGTCACAACAGTAGAAAACTCTCCAAAGGACATACCTATTCGTAATTTATTAGCTTTCACTTTGCAATTTTACGCTTTTTAAAAGGATATGCGCTTATGTAGAATGTATGTCAAGAAGTGAAATAGCATTGTGATTTGTGACGACATGACAGTTACGTTTTCAAAAGACTTTTAGTTAAACCTAGCACTATAAAGCTTCCGCTTCTACATCACCACTTTTGTGATAATCCGATTTTCTTCTTATTATGCCTAAATATGATATGAAATGAATAATATCATGTGTGCCAATACTATTGGCTATAACATCGACACTACCTTTTTAAGGCCGTTCTTTGTTTAACTTTTTGTCTTTTTTGTAACTTATTAACTTAACTTAATGGATTGCCATTGGCTTGCAAGGTTTCTATTAATTATACATGAGAATTAAGTCATTATGAAAAACTGAAATTTTAAATTATTTATTGATAGCTCTCAAAACGTCCTTGTAACATAGTGATTCAGAAAGTAGATATTTGTTTTATAGACCTGTCAATTTATATTTGCATGTACATACTACAACTGATTGTAGAATCGGTACTAAAATTAATATTAATGTAAAATCCGTAACTTAGTCGCACTGGCAAGGTTATGTTCTTGTTCTTGATTTATGTAAATCCATACAGGTTTAGCCACTACAAGGGATTTCCCAGACGCAAATATACAATTTAATCATAACACACCTTAAGTACAGGTGTAGCCGGATTAAGTTGTAATTTTACTTTCACTTTGCAACGAGGCGCCTTTAGTAAAGAAAGGCTCAGCGTTATAAGTTAGTTAACTTTTATATGACATGAAAAGGATATTAAAGTACATAATATGTATATTTAAAATATTATCTTAATATAATTATTATCTATGCGGACATTATTATTATTTCTTTGTACATTTTGTTGGAATTTTGTTAAATAAAAAAATTAAATAAGTATGTACTTTAGATTGTACATATTATAATATATCGTGAATTCCGTTAGATCAATTTGGTATAATGAAGGGGAGTTTTAAAGTTACCTCTCAAAAAATTATATACAAGTCTTTGAGCCCGTCTAACTTTGGAACTACAGTACGACAAGGCTCTTTTGGCACTTGAGTGACATTGACATGGCGGCGTAGTTGTGGAACAAAGGCTGCCAGCAAATGAAATCAACTTTCAAAGATTACTATACCAAGTGGGGTATCATATGAAAGGGCTTTAACTTTACATTCCAAGACAGATTTTTATTTATTTTTATGCACACTAGTTTTTGATTTATATCGCGCAAAATGTCGAAAAAGTACGACTGTAGTACGACGAAACCCTCGGTGCGCGAGTCTGATCCTTGGCCGGGGTTTTTTATTATTTTCGACTTTTTACCGAATTTTTACCCTTAACCTTTATTACTATATCGTGTTAGGAAGCTTTCAAAATTTTTACATATAATTCTAACTTACCAACACGCTAATATTTAATGCGCTAGCGTGATAAGTTATGAGTTTTATGTGAAATTTAATGAATGATGCGACTCTTTCAAGCTTTGTTTTTAATTACTAATCACCGTCAAACCCACAGAGAGCAATAAAGTAGTGAGTGGCGCGCCCGGAGTATTCTTGTTAAATAGATCATAGAAAATGCTTTTTGAAAAAAAAAAATTTTTGAAAGCTAATACAATACAGTATAGGATATCTTGGATCTAAATATATAAAAAGAAAAGCCGACTGACTGAATGATCTATCAACGCACAGCTCAAACTGCTAGACGGATCGGGCTGGAATTTGACATGTAGATAACTTTTATCCACTAAGAAAGGATTTTTGAACATTCCACTCCTAAGGGGGTAAAATAGGGGTTTCGAATTTATATACCTAGTTGACGCTGACAAAGTCGCGGACATAAGCTAGTTAAGTAATAATAATTAAAGTTAAATGAGGCGTTATTTTAAGTTTAAGAAGTATCTAAAAACAACAGATTTTCCTTATGGTAATTTTTTTTGTAGTAAGTAATTGCCTGTTATTAACGAATCCTTACTATTTTAATTTTAACATGATAGACAGTTTGATTCAAAAATTACGTTTTCTTTACAAAGGGTCCATAGCTGCTATAAAAAAGGTCTTTAAGATAAAATAAAACCTTTTAGATTTTTTCATTATTTTTTCCGTCGGTAAAATTGGATCTAGTTTCACCGTATACATTTTTTAAAGACTCACCGCTGTATACCTACAAATTACCTACCAGGTATTTCACAAAGGCCTGCTTATTATAACCTATTAAATCATATTGGACAGGCTATTAGCCTCGTTTTGTGAACTCTTAGATTTAATTAAAATTCAAGCTTATCCTGTTAATATTACTATTTATAGCTGGCAATCTCTGTTTGCGACGTAAAGCGAACCGAGTCGTTAAACGGAAAACTGTATCGTAAAGCTGGCGATAAAACCCGTGACGTATAGATGTTACTTACCTGCTTGTATATAATGTATGATATGATATACGGGTATATCCCCCGTAGAGAAGTGATAGCTTCTTTGATCTTTTAAGAGTAGGCATTTTACTCAATTACTTAAGTAGGTTACTACTATTTCTGAAGATAAGTTTCAAGACTTTTGATATAATATTTTACGTTATAATTAACCTCACATAATACATTTAATTTAGATGTTTTAACAATAATCATTTTAGATTATCAGTAGTTCAAATTTTATATCTTAGCTTCTGTTTCGTGTTATTATGTAGAATAGACTTGGGGGACATCGCGACCGAAAGAAACTCGTCCGAATGGCCGAGTTGCCCCTTTGTAAAATATTATCATTTTTTGGATGGTCAACTCGACCGACAGTAAAATACTGAGGCAAACAATGAACCTACTCGAGATCAGTATCTGAATACACAAAATGTTAATTAAAAATTATAAACACGTCACGTAGGTACAACTTTAATGAAATTGACAGTTAAATACTAAAATAATTGCTCTGCGCACAAGTACGGCTACTCCACTCGGCCTTTTAGCGTTGTAACGCTAAAATTAATTATTAACTTCGATGGGCATATATTCATTCTGAATGTACGATGTGGTCATAGGCACAACCGAACTGGGAATTCCAATATACTTAACATGTAACTGTGGTAAGAATAAAAAGAGAGTTTGGATCCCACAACATTTAAACATCTTTTGGTTTACGAATTCCAAGAAAATAAAATTTTGCTATCTAAGAATACTAATATTGTAAAGAGGTAAAGTTTTGTAAGTTTATTTGTAGAAAGTAATTTCTGGAAATACTGAACCTATTTTAAAAATTCTTTCACCAGTAGAAAGCGACATTATTCCTGAGTGAAGGTATATTTTATTTTTAAAAAATAGAGATCCCAACAAAAATTGTAATAAGCTATCCGTGCGAAGCCGGGGCGGGTCGCTAGTTATATTATATAGCAACTCAAGTGGAAGCTTAAAATGACCGTCGTGCATCGGTATGCCAGTGAAATTGTTTATTGCTACGTTGACGGCTGACGTGCATTCGCTGTTGTCAACGTGCGAAACAAACACGCATAATTGCCACTTCAATGAATCACACTGAGACTCGACTATAAGGAACGAATC
The DNA here is from genome assembly GCF_902806685.2 of Maniola hyperantus. Lineage (NCBI taxonomy): Eukaryota > Metazoa > Arthropoda > Insecta > Lepidoptera > Nymphalidae > Maniola > Maniola hyperantus. The sequence goes on along the minus strand of NC_048541.1, from coordinate 12,969,353 downwards.
ACGCAGAACCGCTGCTCCTTTTATGGGCGTAAATAATTAACAATTTGAGATGCTGCAAAGCAGATACTTATATTACTTTAGCTTGCTAAAAGATGCACTTAACTACGATCTTTAACTGTCCTAATTTTGTATATTTAAGTATGTTCATTGTTTGATAAAAAACCAAACAAGTCAAAACTCAAAAGAATAAAGCTTATACACGCTTAAAATAATCATTATGTTTTTTAGATTTCACGAAAGCATTCTACTATACATCGCCGTACGCTACATTGCGCCCATTACTTGTTGTGCGACAAGACCTACGACAAGACGTTATTCGTCCGAAACCAACCTATATTGCAAGATGTCAGGCGTTAAGGGAATATGTATTAAAAATAATATAATATGCTAGTCTCTTTTAAATAGAAGTGAGACAAGGTAACCATTGAGGCTAATTCCGTTGTACACAATCTCAAAACTAAACTAAAATAGCTCGTCTAAATCTATTGCTATCCCTTTCATAATGTTGCTTGCGGAAAAGGATAGAACTAAATTTAGACCTGTTAATTTAGTTTAGTTTAGAGATTGTGTACAAGAGAATCGGTCCCTATGTCACCAAAAATATTTAGATATGCTATAATATAAATATAAATGTAAATCTTTATTCGATACAAAACAAGGTAAACACCAAGTTCACCATGATAGTAGCATTGCAAATTTCCGGGCCCCCAAACTAGGATTCCCTGTGCTATGGGTAAGCCAGTCTTTTGTCCGAATATAAGTAGGTACAATTATTAATGTAAGTTATAAGTTCTCAAACAGATTAAACTTAAAAAAACAAATAAGTAGTGTTCTTAGTAGTAGATTAAAAATATACACTTTAGAGCAGGTGTGTTCAATTTATAAACATAATTTTGAGTGCGTAGAAAATATTATTACGATCGACATTTTTGTTCTATTTATTACATCATGCCCTAACTAATCCGATCGCCATGAAATAAGATTATTATCTATGTTGTTGTCATCTTTGTGAAGCGTTTAATCAATTAACAACACTTCGCAATCATCTTAAAGCCAGGAGGCACTTTTTAATCGAAACTCTGACCTCATTACATTTTTTTGTATTAACATCAACCGTTTAGCTGTTGCGTTGTTTTTTTGGTTAAAACTAATTAGCATTTGATAATAATATAAGGAAATGTAACGCTGACATGCATACCAAAACAAATTAAAGCGGTTAAATACCTAGTTACACTTTTAAAGATAATTATTAAGTATTAAAGATATTTTAATCAGAATTGTTAAAATACAGATACTACTTATCATTGGGCTCAACTGTAAATTTAATTAATTGTTATTTTACTTTTCAGATATAAGTAGAAGTAGCTTATGCTCGCGACTTCATTCAAGTGGACTACACAAATTTCAAATCTCTAGAAGGGGATACCCTTAGAGGTTGAATATTCAAAAATCCTTACTTAGCGCATGTTTACGTCACAATAGCTATATCTACATGCCAAATATCAGCTCGAGCCGTCCAGTACTTATTTCTAGTGATATATTTAAGTTCTTAAATCTTATATCTAAATACTTCCACTTAAATTACATTTAATTACGTACGCGTCGTAATGAAATGTCGGCCTTAAAATTTCGTGACCAAGTGACCTTATACAAAATAAGTACCTAGTTTGGTTTAAGTATTTCTGTATTTACTCAGTTATTATCATTATACACCTCACGTCTTTCAACAATATCATAAAACAAACCGTTAGTAATTTCACAACGTTCACAACAAAATGACAAGGCAATAACGGATAGTTAGCGTGTCTTGTGAATTTTTCATTCCGGTAAACGATTGTCGATACTAGTATTATGTCTCGATGTCTCACCGTGGTGGACCTTGACCAATGACCTATATTAGCGCGCTTTGCTTTCACCACGCCCTTTTTAAATATTCAACGCCGTAATCACCGTTCGACCGTAATAAACGCTTATGAATGAACGCCTCTAAACTTTAAACTTTAAAGCCGATGTTAGATGTGCAAGCATCGATATAGAATTTTCATCAGTGTGCAAACTTTTTTTTGAGGAACCAGCTTATGCCCGCGGCTTCGTCCACGTGGACTACACTAATTTCAAACCTCTATTTGACCCCCTTAGAGCTTGAATTTTCAAAAATCTTAGCGGATATCTACGTCATAATAGCTATCTGAAATCTGCATGCCAAATTTCAGCCAGATCCGGCCAGTAATTTGAGCTGTGCGTTGATAGACCAGTCAGTCAGTCAGGCAGCTTTTCCTTTTAGCATTTGACATTTGACCGATGCAAGATGCAACAAGATTACTTGACTGCAACCTCTGATGATGTCTGATGAGTGACGATAAGTGAAGACAAAGATTTAAAGCGACGTAACTTGAAAGGTCATCACGAGTCATGACAATCAAGTAATTTCACAAACTGACCCTGAAGATTCTTACAGGCAAAAGGGGAGGCCTACTTTGCTTCTGGAGTGAATGAATGGCTGGAGTCAAGAACCCAAAACGGGGAGAAGAGTTCATCATGCCTAACAGACGTAATCGTTACAGACAAAGTGTAGAAACCAGTCTAATAGAAAAGAAAGCAAGCGAAAGGGCGGATTAGGAAATAATTATCTAGACAACCTTACTCTAAGTCTACATTAGAACTCAGTGTGGTCATAAGCTTTCAGTTCTTATTAGGGTTCCGTACCTCAAAAGGAAAAACGGAACCCTTATAGGATCACTTTGTTGTCTGTCTGTCTGTCGGTCTGTCAAGAAACCTACAGGGTACTTCCCGTTGACCTAGAATCATGAAATTTGGCAGGTAGGTAGGTCTTATAGACATTAGGGGAAAAATCTGAAAACTATGAATTTGTGGTCACATCACACAAAAAAAATTAAATTGTGTTCATGAACAGATATTGCTATTTTCAACTTTCAAAGCAAGATTACTATACCAAGTGGGGTATCATATGAAAGGGCTTTGCTTGTACATTCTTAAACAGATTTTTATTTATTTTTAGGCCTAATAGTTTTTTAATTTATCGTGCAAAATGTCGATAAAATAGATTATAGTACGGACCCCTCAGTGCGCGAGTCTAACTCGCACTTGGCGGGTTTTTTATTGATTTGACCACGCTACGCACCAGTTCGCCTTGAAGCAAAGGACACACGTGTCTATGGTACATGTGGAGCAGAAAAGGGTGTGTTAATTACTAATTTTAGCACATTATAATATCTATTGTAATAGATGTCGTCACTTGGCTAATATTTTTTTCCTTATAACTTCCAACACCAATTAAATTGCCACGCAGAATTGATTGGCCACCTTGCAACCTACACACCTCAGTAATTATTTTACAACTAGTTGATGCCCGCGACTTCGTCCACGTGGAATTAGGTTTTTTAAAAATCCCGTGGGAACTCTTTGATTTTCCGGGATAAAAAGTAGCCTATGTCACTCTCCAGGTCTTTATCTAAACCCATGCAAAAAATCACGTCAATCCGTTGCACCGTTGCGACGTGATTGAAGGACAAACCAACAAACCAACAAACAAACACACTTTCGCATTTATACAAGGGTACGGATTACTTAAATAAACTGCTGCTAGATTGAGCTCACTACCACGAACTCCCCTATTTCGCGAAAATTTTCTATCACGGGGAACGGAAGGAAGATCATGACACTGAGTGTTCTCATAATACCACTGTGAGCTGCTGAAAGGAGATCGCAAGAGAAGTATAACCCATAGCCACGACCACTCTGCCAAGAATGAACGAATGAAAAGAAAGGTTCCGCAACACCACTATTAAAAGCTGTTTATTATTATGGAATTGTGCACTTTACTCATTGTGATGTTAAGTATGACACCAGAAAGATCGCCAAATATTAATCGGTGCATGACTAGCTTAAGAGCTCGGTAAGTAGGTAAGCTGTGGTAGCCTAGTGGTTAGGATGTCCGCCTTCCAATCGGAGGTCGGGGGTTCGATCCCGGGCACACACCTCTAACTTTTCGGAGTTATGTGCGTTTTAAGTAACTAAAATATCACTTGCTTTAACGGTGAAGGAAAACATCGTGAGGAAACCTGCATGCCTGAGAGTTCTCCATAATGTTCTCAAAGGCGTGTGAAGTCTGCCAATCCGCACTTGGCCAGCGTGGTAGACTATGGCCAAAACCCTTCTCACTCTGAGAGGAGACCCGTGCTCTGGAGTGAGCCGGCGATGGGTTGATCATGATGATGATGATGAAGTAGGTACCTTCTAGTATTTCTCAACGTGGAACAATGGCACCGCAAAACACCGCTGTCCTTGATTATAATTTTCCCGCAAGTCATTAAGGTTTATGTTGGCTTTCGAACGAAAAAAAGCGAAAGGTCGAAATTAAAAAACATGAGGTACTTTGTCGACGACAGCAAATTTAGTGAAACGTGGCTTTATTATTATCATTTATCACATTTTCCATATAAATGTTTTCTAAATCTGAAGGGTTGACCTCGCATAATAGGATTAAGGTTGTTTACACCAAGCGATAGTTACGTGAGAGACCACGTAATACGTACGGCTTCCACGCCATTTATATTTTCAAGTTAGTTATTTAATTTAAAGTTACTAGGCAAGTTTAGAGCCTCAATAGCTCAACCGGTATAGGAGTGGACTGAAAACCGAAAGGTCGACGGTTCAAACCCCGCCTGTTGCACTGTTGTCGTACCTACTCCTAGTACAAGCCTGACGCTTAATTGGAGAGGAAAGGGGAATATTAGTCATTTAACATGGCTAATATTCTTTTAAAAAAAAAAAAAAAAAAAAGTAGTTAGTTAGTAGTTACTATATGATATCGAGTTAATAACTATTAAATATATAGGTAATTATTTACTTAAGTAATTTGTTTAACCATTAAATAATTAATTGATGTGAGTTGTTAATGAGGAAAATGATATCTAGGGTTCATCTAACCACAGATTAATAGATAATACTTAATTATTATTCATCACTTAGTAAGTTGGAATGGGTTGGATTGAATAACTGTCGAAGCTAAGACTAAACCAAGAAGTATATAATAATATATATCTAATAGAGACATGTAAAAGACAAGTAATGTACATCGACATTTACAAGGAGATAGCAGATTTGTAGAGCGTTGTCCCTGTCGTTGAGACGGACGAAACGTCATATTATATAGGTATTAGTGAAAGAGATAATGCTCTACAAAGCCGAAACATCATTCTAAAGGCCGCTGTACATTACTTTCGGCCGCGCGTTGTACATATTTTTTGCGTTACAAGATTAGTAACTATAAGCTATTGAAGTAGGCACTTAAGACAGACACCATGACACATTATTTCTTAATGAACGTAATTTATTAACACATTAGGTTTATGTCGCGAAGGTCGACCTTCAAACTTCGCACCAAATCAATTAATTCGATTCTAATACCGAACACTAAAGCCGGGATTAGATGGTTCATTATTGTTTTAATTTCGATGCCATCGATGGAGTACGATAAATCGTCTTCGTTAAACTGATAACTATTTCAATAGACATCTACTTCTGACATAGGTCAGAAGTAGATGTCTATTGAAATCCTAGGTGTCCACCGCCACGCGGCCGAAGCCGCAAGGATCAGCTAGTTATAATAACACAAGTCACATTCTACAAAAAATCTGCAAAATATTCTACACTATAGAAATACGTACATAGTTACTTAACTACTTAATATTGTGCTTATATTATTAACTTAATCGGAAGCGTACCAAACCGCGCTACTCCTGTGGTTTAGGTAAATAATTTAGAAAGTTTTATTTCCATTCTAAATAATATCTGTCCCGGCTGTACTCACGTGTTTAGTTCCTTATTCAAATTCTTCAAACCAAACGTGTAATTGAAATTAGGACACGATGTCAAGTCGCATCGGAAGAGCAAATTAATAAAGAAAGAAGACAAGAAACATATTGAAGCAATATTTGTATTCAGATGTGTATTTTTATCGGCAACAAATAATACGACCTATTTCACGCGAAGATTGCCTCTACGTACGTAAATAGATTATCTAAGCTGTATTGATGTAGAATGTACCGTTCAAGTAGTACTGCTACCGGTGTAGCAAAGTGTACATAGATTGCATAATGGAGCAAATATATTACCGAACTAATGTATTCATATTAAGACAACGATATGTATAAAAAGCTTAGAAGGAATAATGAAGATGAAAGTTCCAGCGCTATTCAAAAAGGCTTTAGATGAACAGGAGATACATGTTGGTAACCGTAGATAAAGGAAGCGTTTGTTGTGTTACCTACACGCAGACCAAGCTGAATTGGTTGATCTGGGCCCATAACCTTTCCTACGACATTTATAGGGTGACCTCAAAATACTCAACTGTGACAGTTCTTGTACATGACGAGGTGTATTTGAATGTCAGACAGCCAGGAACCTAATTGGTCATCGAATGTCGGCAATGACAAATCACACCAGTTCGATGATTGATTGACCGAATTGGTTTGTCTTGTCTGACCTACTAACTAATGCGGAAACATTGTTTGTAAGCCAACATATTATGAAGTATTCCAAGAATATCGATCACATTGCACCTGCCTACTATAATATTGATCAGCAATTTTTGAGGTTGAATAGTTAGTTAGTTGTTTGCTTTCGCGAGCCCTTCTTAATGTTTTGACTTATTGAGTAGTGAGGAAACAAGTAATTTCAGTGTGTGGTTTGCGATAAAATATTCATTGAAATTTCTAGTGTTCTGATTGTAGATTATTATAGTTTTCCTTATGATGATTGCTTCTGTAGAATAATTTAATATGTATGTATGCCCGCGTAAGTAGTGATGCCTGAAATAATAATTAAGTGGTTTCGGGTGGTTTCGGCGTAGATAACTATGTAGGGCTCTATTTATTATAAACATTCGACAGGATTCTTTCTTTTATTAGTCATGATGTTACAAAAAATTCTAGCTTAGGTTCTTCTTTATGCAGTCAGAAGGTAACTGATCAACATAACAACAACTGAAACAACGATTGCTTTAATAACTACCTAACAATATTATGACGTGTCAAATTAATTTACATAGCTGGTACACCTTATCGATGTATAATATAGAAAACACGTAGAAAATAAACAAGGTTGGATTTATCAAAATTCCCACGGGAATAGAAAATAAAGAGAATTTACATTTTATTTTTGCCAAGCGAAAACGCGGTGGCTATAGATCTTAATTTAAACATAGGCATCCATCAGATGATAGGTTCTGCATCGTCAGTTCTGTTAATCATGAGTAAAGATTTGCTGAATTATTGATGGAGCAGAGAATTACACAGATATTTGTCATAAAACATTAAACATTGTATCAGACAGTAGGTTGTCCGCCATAGCAATGACTATGGCTAACTAATACCTAGTCTCCCAGCTCCCAGCAAAATCTATCGCCTGATTGCATTGAGTATAGTTACTCTCTTTTTCTTTCAGAATGCGGTCTACGTCCGGCGGGGCGATTGTCTAAAACCTGCATCAATCATTATTACAATCTCAATTGTTCTGATTGGCTGAATTTGTGCGATTCTTGTTGCAACAATGAGCAACAATGCGTTGTGGCCAATAGTGAGCGAGCATTAACCAATCAGAGATGATTGCGATCGTGACATTGTAGCTGTCAAACAACCGCGGTAGGGCCACTGGGTCACAATTGTTCGACAAATATTGACGTGACAGCAAGCATGCTTGATGATGGTTTAGCGTGCTAATAGTAGCAGTTGTTGAACAGGATAGCCTTTACAACTCCGTGCAAGTCGAGATATTCAAATGTCTGTAATTTACTGCAATTGTATCGAATGGCATTTCAATGGATTGAAGGATCGAATATAAGTTCGCTTTTATGAGGCCGATAGTTCTGAGTCAGGTATCTACCTCCTCTGAGTTTATTCTCAAGTCTATTCCGAAGAGCGATACTGGTTCTGGCAATTAAATGATACTGAAGGAAAACTATAATACATAGGCTTGCTGTCTCTTTCCATCAATGGCTGTTCTTTCTTTAATTCTCATTATTTAAGTAAATGAATTAAAGAAGCCCGCAACTTGGCGTAGATTCCGGTTTTGGGAAAATCCCGTAGGAACTCTTTGATTTTCCTGGATAAAAATAGCTTATATTATGATCTGCGGGATGAAAGCTATCTCTGTACCAAATAGATGATGCTTGCGAATTCATCTACGTGGATTTAAGTTTTTGTAAATTCCGTGGAACTATTTGATTTTCCGGGATAAAAGTAGTTTATGTCCGTCACCGGGATGGAAGCTATCTTTGTACCAAATTTCGTCAAAATCAGGCGTGAAAAGCTAGCAGACAGGCATACAGAGATTACAGACACACTTTCGCAAGATTCTTACATTACGCGGCAGTAAGTAATGTACATCGACCTTTAGAACGAGACAGCAGATTGAATTAGACACGATTTTATACGGTTTTCACCAATAGAAAAAGGAAAAAACTAAGGCTCAAATAAATTTTTTTATTGCATATAAAATATTACGAGTAACGAGTATGTGTCATAACAGAAGTTACAAATTTTGTAGAGCGTTGTCTCTGTCGTTGAGACCGACAAAACGTCATATACGTATGAGTGACAAAGACAACGCTCTACAAAGCCGAAATGTCATTCTAATGGCCGATGTACATTACTTTCTCCGTGTACTTGAAGTCGTGTGGTTGAAGCGCGTCAGACGCAACTAAAAGACATTGCAAGCGCGATACAATCCAATCGGCTCACATGTTTTAAATCGTTGCACACACTCACATTGCAGTTTGCAGCCTGTCGACGTGCGTTCGTAAAACGCGCATTGCCTGCGCGTGGACACGTCGCGTCGTCAAGTGCACAGGCCGCCTATAGTGATTTCATTGTGCTACATAATCATCATCATCATTATCAACGACAAATCGTACCCAACCTTATCTATTCTAAGGAATTGAACGTTATCGTCGATAAAGTAAATGCACTTTGGTTGTAAACGTTTTTCATTTATTTACTTTTTAAGTGTCTGATAAAAAATAATATAAAATCATTCTTGTCGAAATTACTTATCAATTCGATCGAAAAAAGTACCTGTTGACATGAATTTGCTTTATGTAATTTTACACTAGGCATATGTACCTAGGTACCTAGGCCTAGGTACTAATACCTAGCTATAAACTTTGATAATTTCATAAACTATTTACTTATGTATTGATTAAATAAGTATGTATGCCTACATATTATTGCATCTAACTAGGTACTTATTATCTAAGTACATTACGCGGCCGAAAGTAATGTACATCAGCCTTTAGAATGAGATTTCGGCTTTGTAGAGCGTTGTCTCTGTCACTCATACCTATATTATGAGGTTTTGTCGGTCTCAACGACAGAGACAACGCTTTACAAATCTGCTATCTCCTTCTAAAGTTCGGTGTACATTACTTTTTGCCGCGTACTGTCCTTTCGTCGTAATAAGTACATGTATGATAGTGTTATGAATTACGATAGTGACGTCGCTGAGGAAATACTCGGATATGGAGTAACTAGTGAATGTTTAAGATACCTACCTACCTAGCTCACGAGAAATATCAATAAACTACCGAGTTATGCAAATTGGAACGCTCTTACTTAGTTAGCTTTATAAGCTTTTATATATTTCGTCTGCTGATGTTGCACTATGCTTTTGTGCAATTATTTATTAAATGTTTCTCTATTTCAACATTTAATAAATAATTGAGTTACCGCCGTACTCAGAGTCGCTTAATCGTTACTTAAGTTTAGTTAAAACGAGACAGAGCTGTATCTCTCACATAAATCTATTTCGTTTTAACTCAATCTTAAGTAACGATTAGCGACTCTGAGTACGGCGGTAAGTAACTAACTATAAACTAAAGTAGATAAGCTACTTACATAAATTGATGTAAAATACAGTTAAACATATTTCAAACCCCATTTTTGACCAGATAAGCAAGCCGGAGTCGACTTGAACTCTTAGGTTGCCCGTCCACTGTTACGGAGAGCATTTGCAAAGCGGAGCTGTGCAAATATTAACCAATAGACTTGCATAAGACTCCCGCTCCGCTTCAGTGGACAATAATTTGCGGCCTAGTTTAAAAAAAAATCATACGTTTTACGCAGAGCGGGGAAGCAGAGCGGGGCTAGCTCCGCGTATGGTACGAGTATTACACAGTCCGCAACTCCGCTCCGCAACTTTCTCGCTCCGCTACCTAGATCCGCATCAGTGGACAGGCAGCCTTACAATAGGTACCTATCTAGTTACCTATTTAATTTTTGTACTACACAAAATATTTACCGAAATACCTACCTAAGTAAAGCTAGTTAAACATTAAGTAAGGAGAACCTAGGTAGGTAAGTAGGTACTTTCAATGTACTTAAATATTTAATATTTTCTCTCTTTCGAAAGCATTACGAAACAAACGTCCGGCGTCGCGTCGTGACATTTGAGCTGGCGTGTTTACTGTTTACTGTTTGTGTTACGAATTTTTATATTATTTACCTAAGCTGTGTATTTTTTATGATTATTTAGACAAAAACGTTATTAGACAAAGTTACATGCATCAATCACAAAGTTCCGACGTTGCTTTTACGATAGCATAACTTGACATTATCAGGCCAGCACAGACCGAGTGCGGTGAGTGGAGTCTAGGTGCTCCACCCACGTCAGACTTTTTGCAGGTTCGATGATTTGGGCAGATAATTTCACCGACTTTTAAGTTTCACTAAGGATTTTTTAAACGACTTTATGTAGGACGTGTGCGTTTCAATATTGCAATCGGTATGGGTGGATGCAAATAGTCAAGCCAAACGCGGATTGCAAGCGTGCCTCGTATTCGCGCTGATGACCAGCACAAAATTTTATTTATTTATTCGTAAAGTACTGACAACAGTACTTTACTATCATTACAATCTAGCCTATAGAGAGGCTAATAAGTAATATTATATTAACCTAAACTTATACACATACTTATACCTAAGAATCGGTCCATTGACTTATCTTAGTCTATAGTTAACATACTTTATTGGAAGACATTTTGTTCTTGTGTTCTCTATATTGCACTAGCACTATGCTTTCACTTTGTTCATGTGTTCTTTGTATTGCACTACACTTTCACTATCCAGCACCAGCACAAAACTGTGCAACGTGGTTAAGTACCGCGCGGTTTGGCTTCTAGGACGAACGGCGCAGAGTGGCACGTTGAAATTATATGAATAAGAGAGGAGATCCGTGCTCTGTAGTGAGTCGGCGATGGATTGATCATGATGATGATACGAATTAGAGTCGGCTGGCGGCACTTGGTCTTAGCGAGTTTCCTATAGTTACTGTGCTTATTTCAACTTTAGTGACGCGTACTGTAATAGGTACTATTTTATCGATGCTTAAAACTGAACCACTGAGCCATTGCCCATGATGGAGTATTTGACATTGACATGACGTCAGTTCCCGCACTAATGATGCCACGTGAAAAAACACCTGAAAGGCTAGCACATCCAATGAGGTGGCCCTGTTTGTACTGGACACAGTACACACGCTAGGCTACGTCAATAGCATGACATAATGCGTGCGAGAGAGGTTAATGAAAAGCCTGTATAAAATTAGAGAAGGCTCTAAGCTAATTAGTAATGATTCTATGATTCCATTATTCTAAGTCAACAGGAAGTAGGTACCCTATAGATTTTCTTGACAGACACAACAGATGGACAGACAGACAGACAATGAAGTGATCCTATAAATAAGGGCTCCTTTTTTCCTTTTGAGCATTAAGCACACTTACAAAGTTGCAGGCAACATCTCAAGTCTCTTATATACTCAGATTTTTTTAATTTTATTATCTGCACATTTATTGTTTTCACCCTGTATAACATACAGAACTTGTTCTGTAATCATTACCTCAACTATCATAACAAGTGTCCCATATTATACCGCATCACTACTAACTTCTATATTATAAAAATGATAAATGTGTTGCTCATCAACAGCTAAACTGATTTCGCTAATTCTTTTTTTATAATATTCCTTGGAAGTACAAGGATGGTTCTTAAAAAAATTTGAATCGACTGTTAGGCGGACCGAAGTTTGCCAGGGCAGCTAGTTTAAGTATATTTATAGATATTGTTTTATATGTATAAATAAAAAGTGCAGGTATCAATGACCTTCGCCCTTCGCCAAAGGGTTGGCGCGGATTTGGCGTTAGATAGTGAAAAATGGAGAAGTCTAGAGGAGGCCTATGTTCAAAGAGGACAACCTGAACTTTAAATTGCTGGTGTTACCAATTTTTTTAGAATAAATTATGTAGGATAGGATAATTAAATAATAGGAAATAAGAAATTAGTAATACAGTTAGTTAGTAATATAAGATGTATAACTATTGTATCAGGGAATAAAGGCTATTTTATTTATTATTTATTTATTTATTTATTTATCAATGACCTTTTTAGAGTTGGTATTAAAAATCCCATTGCAAGAAAAATTCAAGGTTCAATTTCCAATAAAGATATTTAAGCAACTGATTGTTCAAATTTAAAGACCTGGGACTGTTAAGTAAAATAAACTAAATTACTGCTTAGTAACTTAGTAACTTATTTATTTTATTTATAACTTAGTAACTTTATGTGTGTACATACATAAAATATAATTACTCATAAGTAAACAAACTTAGGTGTTAAAAAAATCCAAGTTAAGTAAGTAGGTACCTAATAAAAAATACAATCATGTTTCCAAAATTAGAATACTGAATGAATGAACTCCAGACCAAATGAATAATCTCAATTTATGAAGGTACTTGTATTGAAATTGAATCTATTTGGACTTTATTGTTTGCATAATAACTCGCGAAAAATCTGATAACAATTGTGTTGTTTAATTTGACAGATAGGACTGTTTTTCATATTTTCCTAACTATTGCTATCTACAAATCTTGTTTTTTATTCAATTTGTTTTTAACTACAATATATATATATTGTATATCAAATAAAATATATATTATATAATATAGTCCGGTCAATATTGGTGTTCCAACATTCCTTGATAAAATAATTAATGAGAAAATGTGATAAAAATAAAATGTACTCACTTTTTGTAGACCCTGCAGAAAGAATTATTAATTCTCTTGTCAGACATGTGTCTGCGGCGATCCTCAAACAAGTCTTTGATGGCAGTCACTCCGAGCACAAACAACACAGGCAGCATGGCTATCTCCTTGCCAAAAGCATTGATCGCTGGCACCCAGTTTAACAACACTATGAATATAAAGTACACATTGGCAATCCTATGAAACTGTTCAAAAAGGTTTTTGGGTAGGAACGAGAGCAGTGTATACTTGGTAGTCCTGACTTTGTTGTTGCATCTCTGTCCGTTGGGGTGATCCTTTGGGGGGGTTTTGTCCGGGATGAGGTGGTTGGGGATGACGATGAGGTGGCGGTTGTCGACGGCTGGCTGCTGGCGCCGCATCAACCAGAACACGGCGCGGCGCCACGGCGTCACCACGGAGGCGCGCCGCAGCGTGTAGATGGAGTCCGAGCGCGACGCCTGCCGCGAGTGCCCGCGCACCGAAGCCAGGCGAGGCTGAGCGCTGGCCGGGAGCGGCTCGCGGTGGCCCGGCGGCAGGATGAAGTCCGTGCGGCTACCGGCGCGGCTGTGGCCGGGCCCGGAGGCTGCGCGAGGCCCCTCGCCGATCTGGCCGTGGGACAGCGCGCGCTGGTGGCCCCGCATCGCCGACTTGAGCGCAGGCCGCGCGCCAGCGGTGTTCCCCAACATAGGCGTCCCTCCATGACTTACCGATCTCGAGTGACCTTTCGATTTCGGAAAGAGATAAGTTTGTTCTGGTGCGCCCGGCAAACTCGGTACGGCCGCAGGAGTCTCTCCGCTTCCTTCTGTTGACATTTTTACTCATCTGAAGGACGTTCGGCTCGCTTTTGCTTCTCATTTAAAATCGCGGTATTTGGTGCGGCCGACCGTATATTTTGTTGCTCTCGATAAAACTAAAGAGAATGTGTCGTGAAGTCGAAGCATATGGGTTGAAATCATCTGTTCACTTTGTTACACATCACTCGTGTTCCTGTTTTGGATTTACACAAAATGCGTTAAATAGTTTAGAAAGCCGTAGAATGCACATGTTTAGACGAGCGAAAATAAAGACGAATAACAGTAAATATTTAACCGCCGCGAAGAAAACATTCGATCGCGAAGTGTGCACAAGACGAACTCAAAAACAAGCAAACCACGCAAACTTGCAAAGTTGACCGACCGACTGACACTGACGGCACTCACCGCTGACGTGATACGAAACGAAAATGTCAGATCAGTGTTTCCACTTACGATTTTGGGTTTACCCTAGTGTCTGTAGACATTCATTCGCCCTACTAAATTACCCTAATTTTTTTAATACCCTTTTTGAGGTCCCGTTGATTCATTATTGTTTAAAAACACCATTTTATGTTTTTAATTTTATTTCACAATCCTAAATCTTAAGTCTTTCGACGAAGAAGGTGTTTAGTCATCATGTTCTTCCATTTCAAACTTGTAATAACTCTCGGAAGGTACCTACCTGTCATTCGTAAGCTATTATATTACGTAATTAACTATAATTAGTTATATGTATGTAGTATGTATATTGCACCACAAAACCCAAATGACAGGTTACAAAAAAATTAACTTAGCAAATTAGTCATTAACTATTCATTAACCATTATACCTACTGAAAGAAGTCGGTTAAAAATACGTTATCAGTCCGTAATGCAGATTGAAAAAATGCATTCTGGCTATTTATCAAGTCTTAAATCCTTGATAAATCTTTGGTTTGGTGTAAAAAATATGTGTAGAACCAGAGTGACCGACATAGCTGAATGAATTAGCCAGCTGAAGTGGCAGTGGGCAGGCCATGTCTGCCGCAGAACCGATGGCCGCTGGGGCAGACGTGTTCTGGAGTAGAGACCACGTATCAGCTTCAGCAAGCGCGGTATGGGTCGACCTCCGACCCGCTGGACTGACGACCTTAATAATGTAGCGGGAAGTGGGTGAATGAGGAATCCGGAGGATCGTGTGTGGTGGCGCGCTCTTGGGAAGGCCTATGTCCAGCTGTGGGCGCGAATTGGCTGATTGTTTTTTTTTTAAAAGAACATTAGCCATGTTAAATGACTAATATTCCCCTTTCCTCTCCAACTAAGCGTCAGGCTTGTGCTAGGAGTAGGTACGACAATAGTACAACGGGCGGGGTTTGAACCGTCGACCTTTCGGTGTTCAGTCCACTGCTTTACCGGTTGAGCTATTGAGGCTCTTGATTGATTGAAAAAAAAAAAGTAATAACTACTTGCAGTTCAACTTTAACCCAAATTATTATCCTAGATCCCCGTCACATATGCTAAATGCATATAATAAATGCTTTAAGCCGTACTTAATAATAGTCTTTCACCTTAAAATAGGGCGAAATGCTTAGAAGTGGAAGCACTGAGACCATTGTGACAAATTCAAATTGACGTTTTCTTTGTGACATTATGCATTATTTACAACTTAGAATTGCCTGATAAAAAAAATATTAAAAAAACCGACTTCCAAAACCACTACAAAGTAAAAAATAACTTTTGTTTCTAGTTTCTACACGTGTAGGTCTGTATGTTGAAGTCTTCTCGACTTCAACATACATACCTACACGTGTAGAAACTAGAAACAAAAGCTATTTTTTACTTTGTAGTGGTTTTGGAAGTTGGTTTTTTTATTTTATTTTTATTTTAAGCTTTTTAGTATAAGTAGTCATTGCTTGATACCTAAAATATCAATTCACCATCAGAAATTCCCGAATCCCCACGGCTTAGGAGTACAGTACCTTGCAGCATCAGCATTGAGGAGTTGGGGTCCGAAGTTCAATGGTGTAGTTTATGCTTGGCACCAAAAATAATATTGCATCATCCACAGTTCCTGAATGACTATAGTTTAGGAGTGCTGTACCCTACTTCATCAGGGTTGAGGAGTTGGGACTTCGAATTCAAGCATAAAGTCGTTGCTTGGTACCTACAACATTAATTCACCATGAACACTTCCTGAATCTTGATAACTTATGCGGGCAGTAACCCTGCAGGATCAGGATTGAGGAGTTGGATCCAGAAATTTAAATGGGACCACCACCACCTTAACATCCTCTGCTGATTAAAAAAAAATTTTGCAAATTGGTACAGAAAGCTGGAAAAAATCAATGTAGGTACATCGTAGACTGAATAAAAAAGCAAGACTGAAGTACTGTGTAACTGCGACCGAGAGTATTAAACGTTTTTTATGTGAAAACAAGTAAATAACTAATGAGAAATACAATGATGCCATGAATTCTCAAAGTTTGTTTTGCAACTGAAGTTGTATTCCTTGAAAAAAATCGGTTACACGATAAGGGATAAAAAATAGGTTAGCTGCGTCTCGTTTTATCACATTAGTAACTTTATCTGTGTTCTCTTTTTAGTGTGAATAAAAAAGCAAACGTTCCTTTGTCTAGATTTTTTACTCCGTCTACGATGTACCTACATATCAGAATAAGGACAAAAAAAATCGAAAAAAACCGGGCCGAATTGAGAACAGAGAATTTTTGGAAGTCGGTTAAAAAAAGAGGGATACATTTGGCAATATTTGTTAAGTCTTCTTTACAAGGCGCTAGGTGTGGTCAAAAGTTTCCTGTCCATGCCCATTGTAGTTAAAACGTAGTGATTATATTCTCTTTGATTGTAGTCTGAGTTTGAACTTAGTCTATGGGACTTTTGTTTTTTTAATGTTGGTATTAAAAAGTATTAAAATTAACTCGTCGACGTCAGCGCCGGCCGACATATTCATTTTAATTTGCGAAACTTGCGACATTTTGACATTTAACTCCCAGTTATTCGTGTGTTTTCCAAGGTATTTTCTAATCTTGTTTTAAGAACTATATCGTGTGATCTTTCATCAGCATGGATGAAGAATACGATGCAATCGTTCTAGGCACCGGTCTAAAGGAATGCATCCTTAGCGGTATGCTGTCCGTGTCCGGCAAAAAAGTTCTACACATTGATCGGAATAAGTATTACGGCGGTGAATCTGCTTCGATTACCCCGTTAGAAGAATTGTTCGGCAAGTTCAATGCACCGGCTCCGGATGAAACATACGGTCGAGGTCGCGACTGGAATGTGGATTTGATACCAAAGTTTTTGATGGCGAATGGTCTTCTAGTCAAGCTGCTGATCCACACGGGCGTCACCCGATACTTGGAGTTCAAGTCCGTCGAAGGCAGCTATGTGTACAAAGGCGGAAAGATTGCAAAAGTCCCGGTGGACCAGAAAGAGGCGCTGGCGTCCGATCTGATGGGTATGTTCGAAAAGAGGCGTTTCCGCAACTTCCTG
Organism: Maniola hyperantus; assembly: GCF_902806685.2. Classification (NCBI taxonomy): domain Eukaryota; kingdom Metazoa; phylum Arthropoda; class Insecta; order Lepidoptera; family Nymphalidae; genus Maniola; species Maniola hyperantus. Next base: position 12,951,978 of record NC_048541.1, on the reverse strand, counting down.
ATCTACGTGCAAGATTTTCAAGAGGAGGACGCGAAAACTTGGAAGGATTTCGACCCCAGCACTGCGAACATGCAGTCATTGTATGACAAATTTGGACTTGACAGAAACACCCAGGACTTTACAGGGCACGCTTTGGCTCTTTATTTAGATGATACCTACCTGCAGCAGCCAGCTATCCAAACAATTAACCGTATTAAATTGTATTCTGATTCTCTCGCTCGGTATGGAAAGTCACCATATCTTTATCCAATGTATGGCTTGGGAGAGCTACCTCAAGGCTTTGCTCGGCTGTCTGCTATCTATGGTGGAACGTACATGTTAGACAAGCCTATTGATGAGATTGTTCTGGGGGAGGGAGGCAGGGTGGTTGGTGTGCGATCTGGAAATGAAGTTGCTAAATGCAAACAAGTGTACTGCGACCCCAGCTATGTTCCTGAAAGAGTGAACAAGCGTGGAAGAGTTATCAGGTGTATTTGCTTGCTAGACCACCCTATCAGTAACACTAAAGATGCTCTGTCCACTCAGATCATCATCCCTCAGAAGCAGGTTGGAAGGAATTCTGATATTTATGTATCTCTGGTGTCCTACACCCACCAGGTGGCTGCTAAAGGCTGGTTTATTGCTATGGTCTCTACTACTGTGGAGACTAATGACCCTGAATCGGAGATCAAACCTGGTTTGGATCTCTTGGGGTCTATCAGGCAGAAGTTTGTATCAGTATCAGATTACTATGAGCCTACTGATGATGGTAGCCAAAGCCAAATCTTCATTTCCGAGTCATACGATGCAACCTCACACTTTGAGACCACTTGCTTAGATGTCCTCAAGATCTATAAGCGAGGTACTGGTGAAGATTTTGACTTCTCTAAAGTGAAACTGGAATTGGGCGAGGAGGAGCAGTAAATATTGTCCTATAATTGTATATTGCTTGTTAATTATAATATTTGTTTATACCTATTGGCTAAAGGAATAAAATGTTGATTAGGGATTGGGAAAAATTTTACAGCTTTGTTGCATTATGTACTAGATGTTTGAGCTGTGCGCTCGTATTCACTCAACATTTTTTATTTTTACTATAACTATTCAAAAATGTATAATTATATATAAGAATTATTTGTGATTTTAAGGATGCTTTTTATGAGTAATTTAAGGTTTACAAGATACATTTAATGATCGGCACAAGTCAAGTGGTATATGTATAGTTGTGCATCAAAACATGCATTCCATTGAGGTACTGTTTCGTGTTGGATCAATATCACATTTGTAACATGTCAATAAATATAATATGAATGCTCATTATACACTTTTAATGTTCTGTGTAAGATCATGAATAAAGTTCCATTACAACAAAAAAGCATTTGATTTTATAAATTTTGGGTTTCATCCTATAGAAATAATACAATAATCTCAGTTATAAATACTTTATTCTTATTGAATATGACTAGACAAATTTATGTAATGTAATTAATGTAAATGTATGCCAGTCTCACCAAAGTTTAATCTATAAAAAGATTAATTTAGTTCAATTGAACTGTAATTCATAGTAACATTTCACACTTGCCTATACACATGTTTTGTATGAAAAATTTTATATATTCAAGATGTATTTCAAAGAGTACAGATGGTCATTTCTGCATCCGATAAAAATATAATCTCCATACACAGCAGGGGTTGAAAATGTTTCATTAGGTAGAGTATACTCTGAAATTACAGTTCCAGTATCAGAATCAAGGATGCATAGTATTCCATTGTTTGAAACTGCCAGTATCAACTTGTCGCTTAAGCTTCTTGGAGTGGAGTAAATAGGAGATGTGAGTTTTGCTTTCCAGTGCAGCATTGGCTGGAAGTTCTTTACCATGATGCTGTACACTTTGTTGTCATGGCAGCCGAACACCATTTGCCATTTTAATTTGTCAATCTCTTTTATATAAATCGATGAGAATATGTTTCCTTTTGCTCCTTGATACTTCCAAATCTGAAAATGAATGTTCATAGTTAGAATAGCATACAATTACTTTGCAGTTTGGCACATCTGTCTGAATCCATGTCTTTTGTCAAAAAGCTTGCAGCCTGAAATTGCTGCATGAGTTAATATCCGATCAAAGAAAATTGAAAAAACTGTTAGAAAAATGATGATATTCATCTTTATAACAGGCAAGTGGAAGTGTAAAATTAATTTTGAAGCAAATCTTTGTTTAAGATGGGCAACATAGTGAATATATGGGCAACATAATAATGTGAGCAGGACAGTATAATATTTTGTATACATAGCGTATGAACAAAAGCAAAACCGGGAGCAAAACCTCACATTTTTTAACTAGACCATCAAGCGGGTGCTTAGTGCAACTACCCTCTTATAACATACTAATTTTATTTAAGAGTCAGTAAAGCATTTCACCATACCTTGATCCCTTTCTCCACAGTCCTACAATGTATTTCCCCGCTAACTTCAGCAAACACCACATATTTGTCATTGTCATACAACGCAGGGCTTGCGAATACCGGGCTGCCCAGTACGCCGCGCCACGCTACAGTTTTAGTGTCGCTGTGTACACTGGCACATACTCCAGATAGTGTGCCTAGCAGAATATACTCCTGCTTGGCGAGTGCCAGGTCCGCTGATATGGCTTGTTCTGCCACTTTGATGGTGTGTTTGATTTCGCCTGTCTGCAAAATAAGTATTATTATAAATCTTTATTATTGAGGCCATTTCTCTGGTACACAATCTCTAAACTAAACTAAAACGACACGTCCAAATCTATTGCTATCCCTTTCATAATGTTGCTTGCGGAAAAGGATAGCACTAGATTTAGACCTGTTAATTTAGTTTAGTTTAGAGATTGTGTACAAGAGAATCGGCCCCATTATAGTGTTAATTATCTGCACTTTTAATGTGTTATAAAGATGTAAAAATTTGTTAGTTTGTATGTAGGGGGTAATCTCCAGAACTACTTAATGATCCGATTCTATAAATTACTAGCTTATGCTCGCGACTTCGTCCGCGTGGACTACACCAAACCTCTATTTCTGAAAATTTTGAAATGGGTTGAATTTTTAAAAATCCTTTCTTAGCGGATGCCTACGTCATAATAGCTATCTGCATGCCAAATTTCGAAGTTACAGTGGTCAGTGAGCGATATATGGCGATGAAGCCATAACTGTGGTCTTGGGTTCCCATCTCGGTAAGGGCATTTTGGTTTGGTATTTCTGTATTTGTCTATAAAAGATAGTCTCTGGTCTGGTCTAGTAAGAGCGGACGAGTCTAGTGACCCTTCCGGCGAAGCTGTGCCACCATGTAGAAAGTAGAAACCGATAAGGCATATGGGCTTAATAAAACTGCCATGCCCTTTCCAAGTTAGCCCGGCTTCCATCTTAAACGGCATCATCACTTACCACCATGTGAAGTAGCACTAGCAGTCAAGGGCTATTCTATCCAAGTAAAAATATTAGAAAAGATGCGGTAAGTAGTACCAGAACTTAAGAGGCTTGGTTAGTAGAAAAATAATTTATTTTTATTTTCTTATGGGAAGGTATCGGACAGAATCAGTCTCAGTCGTTGAGACCGGCAAAACGTCATAATTATATAGGTATGAGTGACAGAGACAACGCTCTACAAAGCCGAAATGTCATTCTAAAGGCCGATGTACATTATTTTCTGCCGAGTACTGTACAAATAGGTGGCGCGCAAGACGCATTGCACCACATTAGCAAGTGTCTTATAGAAACTAGGTTCTAACTGAAGAGTAATTTAAGTTTTTCAGAAACTGCGTTACGCTTGAATTGCCAAGGTCGAAACAGGTCTGAAATTTCTAGACTGTGCTACCGCATTATACAAGTCTATTGAAAATAGTTTTTGCCGTAGTAATTAAGTAGGTATCTATTTATATTATAAGACTAGCTGATGCCCGCGACTTCGTCAGCGTGAAATTAGGATGTTTTAAAAATCCCGTGGGAACTCATTGATTTTCCTGGATAAAAAGTAGCCTATGTCACTCTCCAGGTCTCTTTATTTATACCCATGCAAAAAATCACGTCAATCCATAGAACCGTTGCGACGTCATTAAAGGACAAACCAACAAACAAACACACTTTCGCATTTATAATAAGGGTACTGATTTCAATTGGGTTTTTCAAGGGTTAAAAGTATGATATATATTATAGTTTGTTTTGACTTCTAGGGAGATGCTTTTAAGCGATTTTACGATTTGGCCCCTAATACAAAAATTGCTTTAGCTACCTATACCTATAGATCCTATGTGCTAAGTAGGTTATTTACTATAATGCGAAAGTGTTGTTGGTTTGTCCTTCAATCACATCGCAACGGAGCAACAGATCGATTTGGTATGGGTATAGTTAAAGATCTGGAGAGTGAGATTTTTAGGCTAGGCTAGTTTTTATACACAGATTTTAATAAAAAAATTTTACAAAAAAAATAAAAACCGACTTCGTTACATAAACACTAAAAATTGAAAAATAATTTAATTTATTACCGAATATATTATGTATACAAGAGTTAATATAGTTCCATAATAATACTTTTTGGTGCCGGTGCCAATTAGCTTTAGCTGCGCGAATCGTCTGGACTTCATATTTTTATGGGACTCCACAATGGCACCTCATTGGCACCGACCCCAAAAAATATTATTATGGAACTATATTAACTCTTGTATACATAATATATTCGGTAATAAATTAAATTATTTTTCAATTTTTAGTGTTTATGTAACGAAGTCGGTTTTTATCTTTTTTGTAAAAATTTTTTATTTCACAATTTTTAGTGGCCCCATGGAATTATGCTATGACTGGTTAAAAATCTACTGTTTACTAAGCTATTACACTGATCGCGAACAATTTACTCTTATCCGTTGAGGAGTTCCAGTATCTATCTTCGAAGATGTTCATCAGATCTTCACCAAATTGAAATGGGACCAACTTTGAAGTATACCCTTTTAAACAAAAAAGAATTTTCAAAATCGGTCCAGGCGTTTTTGAGTAATCGGGGAACATACATAAAAAATAAAAAAAAAAAAAAAAAAAAAGATTCCGACGAATTGAGAACCTCCTCCTTTTTTTGAAGTCGGTTAAAAAGTTCCCACAACTTTTTTGAAAATCTGAATCCACGCGGAAAAAGTCGCGGGCCTCAGCTAGGTAGTTCTTTTAATATAGAAAAATCCTGATAAAATAATCTTATATTCTTGGTAGGTACATACCAAAACCTCAATACATCGTATATTCCCATCATACGATGCAATATACAGCAAACCCTTGCAACACACTCCTTTGCTCTTAATCATGGAACCCACATTGATTCTCCACAACTCTATGCCAGTTTCTAGAGTGAAACAGACTATGGTGCCATCGTAGGTGCCCACCATGCCACAAGGGGTGGACAGAGGTGCCTCGGAAGAACAGCAAACCGCAGCTTCGACCCGTGAGTTCACTTTGATAACGCCTTTAGTTTGCCCACTAATCGCATCTATGATTACGATTTGTCCTGAGTGGCTACCCACTGTAACGTATAAAGTGCTGCAATGGAGAAACTATTTTAGCTTAGTGAGATGAGCCAGTGAATTATGAAAAGATAATAATATTGATATCATCCAGTTTGGTTGCAGCGCAGGGTGATAAAAAGAGAAAAAACATCACTGTATCGGTAACTTTCCTGAGACACACAAGAGATTCCTAGCAATTTCTTATTTTACTTGACTTCTTCATATTGACCAACTGACTGGACTGGATAGAACTGAACCAGAACAATTGGACCGGTCCACTCTGGTCAAATTCACCAAAAAATGCATAGAATCTTCATTTGTGTTTGCCATCCACCAAGGATTGGTTTTTTTTTTTCATAAAACTAGTTTTTCCTTCGACTTCACCCTTGTAAATAGAATAATATAATAGAATAATATAATAGAATATCTTGGGTTTCAGTACACTGATTTAGATCAAAGTTGGTGCTGTATTTTAGTCTGATTATATGAATTTGAACTGCAAAAATGTTGTTTCAATTGGTGTGACGACATTAGTTAAAAAACTGGCGTTTGTAATCAATAATCACAAACAATAACACAAAAATGAGGTAGTACGCAAATATGAACTTACAATCCATGCTGATATAAGGTGGGAGACGCATCAACACATTTGCCCGTGTCATACAACCAAAGCACAACATACTCCACAGGAGTCTGATGTTCAGGATTCTTGACCAACTTCTTAGTAGACTGAGCAGTTGATATAAAACTCTCTGTATTCGACCTGGACCTTTTTAAACGTTTTTTTGACGTCTTGACTTCTAAATTTAATTCCTGGTAAGCTAATTGAATAATTTCATCAATAGTTTTTTTCCGGATAACTAGAAATGGCAGAATAAAATGCCCAAATTGTGGGTACATTAAAGATAGCTTATTGCACATTAAAACGGCGAGAAAAGATGTGCCACCGACAGCAAAAAAGTCCTTGTGCTTAATGTCTTCATATGTTACATTTAAACCTAATGATACTTTCAGTTCCTTCAAAAACATTAATCTTAAAGAATCCAATGTTTTTGGCATTTGTGAAGATTTTTCAAACAATTGTGAAAGCATTTGTTTGGATATTTTGCCATGTGGGTTTGTTGGTAAATTGTCTACTTTAATAGTTTTGTCCGGCCAAAACTTTTCATTGAGCTTACATTTTAGGAAGTTCAAAAGTTCCTGACTGCTTAGGGTTTCAGAAGAAAAGTACACAACTAGCAGCATAGGCTTTGGAAGCCACACACACGAGCATGTTTTAACTCTCGGGCACTGCATCACTGTTGCTTCTATCGCTTGCAAGTTGACTTTGTGACCAAATCTTTTGATAATATCATCTTTCCTTCCTCTGTAATAAATAGTGCCGTTTTTAACCTCGCCAATGTCTCCGGTGTCAATGAATTTTAGTGAATTCTCTTCTTCTGTGCCCATGGATTTGTTTAGAATTACACATTTTCTTGTTTTGCTTACTGTAAAAAAGGTAACACATTTTAATGAGAAAAATACTATTTTCAATCAATAGTATTGTTGTTATTTAAGCTGTAACAAACATGATGAACTCTGAATTCCCAATCTTTGTATGAAATCCTATGCAATCTTATATTAAACACTAGCTGATGCCCACGACTTCATCCGCATGGATTTAGGTATTTAAAAATACCATGGGAACTCTTTGGTTTCCCGGAATAAAAAGTAGCCTATGTCACTCTCCAGGTCTCTAATTATACCCATGCAAAATGTCACATCGATCCGTTGCTCCGTTGCGACGTGATTTGAGGACAAACCAATAAACCAACAAACCAACACACTTTTATCAAAATCGAAATTTAGAGATCCCTACGAATATTGTAATAAGCTACCCGTGCAAAGTGGGGGCGAGTCGCTAGATCGTCTTAAAAAAACTTAAATAAGCAAGAATCAAGTTTACCTAGGATGATTTTTCCAGTGTCCTTCTCTTGATGGTTAGTTGGCTCCAACACTATTTGTGTCTCAGAGAGACATTCACCAAGTGGTATTTCTCTGTCATTTAATTTGTTATTCAGATCCAGCTCAGCAACGCAAGCCCAGCACGACATCTCAGTCACGCCGTACAAAGTAAATATTCTTGTTTTATTCATTGCATCCTTTAGTTCTTTTAGTCTCTTTACACCATTCAAGGGTTCACCTCCAAGAGCTAATGTCTTAAGCGTTGAATTTGCACTGAGAATCTTATTTTTAATATCAGCATTTGAATACTGGAAGAATTTTGATGGAGTTGTTTGCCAAAATGTGACTGCATTTTCTTTATTCTCTGGGAATAGTATGTCTGTTTTCTCCGGAGCTATGAGTAGAGAGGCTCCATTCATACAAGCGAGGAGTATCTCAATCATTGATGGATCAAAAGTTAATGGTGTTGAGAAGTAAATGACATCTTGAGGTGAAATTTCAAACATTTTAGTGAGATCATCTATATTTGGTTGGAGACAATGGACAGGGACTTGGACATGCTTTGGTTCTCCAGTGCTGCCAGATGTCATAGCTATGTAAGAATGATCTGGGACGTGTTTATAGCTGTGCTGACTGCCACTCTGTTGTAAGGCATAGAAGTTAACTATCATATTGAAAACAGTGACACTTTTATCTGGCTTTTTACCATTTAGCTTAGATGAAGCCTCTTTCTCAAACTCCTTGATTGTAATCAGAATCTTACAATTTACTTGACTGGCAATAGCCTGGACATCTTGTGAAGGATCTAAAAACATGAAACTTGTACTGCATTTGTGAGCCCTGAAAGGAAAATAATAAGATTTAAGGAAGTTACTGAAAGAAAGGTAATTTGTAATTCTTTTTAGATGATCAGAATAATATCAGTTTGATTGGTCTGGCTAATTATTATGGTATATTAAAAGAAAATATTGCACATAAAACTTTAGGTACCTACCTATACATCTTTTTATTACGTGTTTGTCTGTACAGACACGACAATCTGTCAAGAAACCTATAGGGTACTTCCCGTTGACCTAGAATCATGAAATCTGGCAGGTAAGTAGGTCTTATAGCACAAGTAAGGGGAAAAACCCGCAAACCGTGACTTTGTGGTTACATTACTAAAAATATTAAAATGTGTTTATGAACAAATAATTAATATTTTCAACTTTCAAAGTAAGATTAATATACCAAGTTGGGTATCATATGAAAGGGCTTTACCTATACACTCTAAAACAGATGTTTGTTTATTTTTATGTGTAATAGTTTTTGATTTGTCATGCAAAATGTCGAAAAAGTTTGACTGTAGTACAGAACCTTAGGTTGCGCAAGTCTGACTCGCACTTGGCCAGTTTTCCTATATGATATATCTAAAAATGATACATACCTATTACTACTATTTCGATCAAAACTATCCTTTTTGAGCCAAGATACAGCTTCAATCAAACAAGAAGGCAAAGTAGAGGGCAGTAGCTAATCTATATTTCAATAATTTACTGAGTAAATGTTATTTTAATGCATTGTAAATTCTGCCTAACTTACTGAGGTACTTGGTATAAGGTGGTTAAAGTCAAGAAAGTGGTGCGGTGTCTGACAAAGGCAACAAGTCTCGTCAGGGAAAGATAAAAATTATCACTATAAATTTTATTAAGTCTGTGTGATGCAAAGATCTGAAGATCTGCAATATCTAAGAAAGCAGAAGAACTTACGCAGCGATAACACATGGTATAATGATATTTCTCTCCGAAACCAAAGCAATGATGCCCTTGCCGCAAACCAACTGTTGCAGGTTCTGCGATATGTACTCACACACTCCATACAGTTCGGAATACGTGTAATTCTTGTACGCATCGTTAACATAATGTCTCATAGCAATTCTTGAAGGATATTTAGCACAAGTTCGCACAAACATGTCGTAGTAACCGTGTCTCAATTTCATTTTATTTAATTTTTTTCTATATATGTAAACAACGGTTAGAATATGCCGTTATTGTAATAAATGTTGCAATTTTCAAATTATCACTTTTAAATAATATAATTGTTGAGTATTGAGCTTGGTTTTCACATTAAAATGATAAAAACCCGAAAATATAAAACAATATAATATTTTCTTTTTGAATTTTTGACAACAAGAATAATAAGCACTCGTTGTCATCTGTCAGAAAATAACAAATGACAAGTGCTAGAAAAAATTCGTTCACCAATAAGAACAATTTCATTATGTATCGGTTCCAATCCAGTGCAGTGCACAAGCGCTTAGCATTGAAGTGTAGGTATTATTTTTCTCGCTTCTCGCTTCTCTCGCATAAATTCATAAATTAATGGAAAAAAAATACCTCATCTTCATTTATTTTTTATTTTATTTTTATATTGCAAGAAAGGCTTGCACTTGTCAACAGTCATCTATATCTATATATACTATTATAATAAATAAAATTAAATTGTCTGTCTGTAATTTCGAAATAACTAGGTACCTCATATTAAGCTCATATTATGTTATTGTTATTATTTGTTATTTGAGCTGTACCAAGGTACCTGTTACTATATAACTAAATCACACGTTTTTAAATTTTTTGTCTGTCTGTCTGTCTGTCTGTTTGAACGGGCTAATCTTCGAAACGGCTGAACCTTTTTGACGGGATTTTCATAGACGAGTAACCAGGTAGTAACAAAGGCTACTTTTTAACCGACTTTCAAAAAAGAAGGAGTTGTGATTTCCTACCTCTACCTATGTACACCAAAATCTCCGAGATTACTGAACCGATTTGCGTAGTTTCTTATTTAATTGATAGAGAAACTTTGCGACAGTAGATGGTTTGCGACATTGTATCCATAAAAAAAAATGGATTCCAACTCCTCAATCCTGATACTGCACGGGATATCCTGAATCATGTTACCCAAACTGATGGGATTTAGAAACTGTCGGTTATAAATTGATATTGGAGATACCTACCCTACCAAGTAAACACTATCGTTGAACTCGAGGAACCAAACGCTTAACCCTGTTGCTGCAAGCCTGCAAGGAATTGCATTCCTAAATTGTGGTGATTTAAAAACTGGCCTACTAAGGCGGTTAGAAAAAGGAACAACTAAACCAACGTGATGCCGCGGCCGCTTGCTTCCAAATCCTACTAACATTCCTATTTGCATTGAGCTTTGAAATCGGTATGTTACTTGCCAGCGGGACAGGAGTGGAGAAGGCGGGTAGAGACTTACAGAGGCGCGAGGGATGCAACGGATCGACGTAATTATTTTGGTGGATATAAGTAGTTAAAGACCTGGAAACTGGAGAGTGACATAGTGGACAACTTTGAATGGGAAGCTGGAAGAAATCTCTGTTAAGAGATAAGCATTTCCAGGTTAGATCGTCCAAGGCATTTCCAATGTAAATTAATTTATTACTACTATGTAACTACGAAAAGTATACCGAGATAGCTTGCATCCCGAGGAATGATTTAGGCTCACCAAGAAAAGGCAACCAAGACCAAAAAGACAAGACAACGACCAGACCTAGACAAGACGACAAGAACAAACAACACCGACGCTCCGACTATGGAAAGACAAGACTCCGAAGGGTTAGAGCCGGAATAATTGAATTCTTGACTTCCCGATTAGGAGGCGGACATCTTAACCACTAGGCTATCAAGCTTTATATAAAACCCAATACAGTATTATTTTTATTGCCGCGTTTGAAACCCTCGTAGCTTTAATTTTAAGAACGTAGGTAATTACTTAATAATCACCACTATTTTTATCATCTTACAAGTTAACAATTTTGACCATCAGTAAACGTAAAGTTTTACCTATTCTGAATAAATAATTTGAGTTTGAGTTTGTCTGTCTGTCTGTCTGTCTGTGCATGCTTCACGCTGAGACTATTGAACAGATTTAAGCGCAATTTAGGATACTTATAACTAATACTCTAGTTCAATATATTAAAACAGTATTTATCAGGAAAAACCCGTTCAATAGCGAATCGGACTCGCACACGGAAAGTTCCGTACTATCGTACAAAATATTTTAACATTTTTATATTATTCAACACTACAAGTTAATGGCAACAGCGTGTTTTTCTATGAACAATTCTACCTAAGTATGTGTGATTTGGTAATTTTTTTTGTGAACACATTTAATTTTTTTTTTGTGATGTAATTACAAATAAACGGTTTTCGGATTTATTCCTATACTAGTACTATAAGACCTACCTACCTACCTTTCATAATTCTTGGTCAACGGGAAGTACCTACCTTATAGGTTTTCTTGACAGACACGACAGACGGACAGACGGACAGACAACAAAGTGATCCTATAAGGGTTTCTTTTTCCTTTTGAGATACGGAACCCTAACAATAGATTCCGTTCGGGATAGGGAACGATAATTTTAGTCGAGTCAAATCCGAAACGATTTTAGTTCTTTGCAAAATATATGCGTCTGTCAGATAAGTGACTTATGTTCACTAAGACTTATCATAAGTGACGAATGGTTTTTTCGAAGTTGCAGAATGGAACTCCTACTCAACGGGTACCTAACAGCAAATAGATGGAAGTGGAATAGTGTAATACCATAGTATGTTTTCATTCTTTCCCTATAGGTAGTAACAGGTTCGATTCCCGTTAATTTCTTTATCACCCGGACCTTTACGTGAGTAAGGGTTGTAATGTATGTTTTGTAATATAATACATACATATTTATCTATGGAATAGGTAAACCAATCCGCGAGAAGCCGGGGCGGGTCATCTAGTAAATATAATATATTATGGGTTGACAATACAAATACAAAAGTAGGTACCTAGTGCTCTACATTTCCAATCTACTATTCTAAGTACTTAGTTCAGTATCACTTAGTCATCTGCTACGAAATTCTGTATCTACTTAGTGTAAATTAAAAAGGTTGGATTGGTTGGTTGGTTGGTTGGTTCCATCTCTCAAAGTTGGATTATAAAGTGCACATTTTTTACGTATAGGTACCTACAATACCTATCTACAATTTTCTAGAGGAAGGTCATTCGTGTGAACTCAAAGTTTCACATCTTACAGTGAAGTTACCTAAGTTCGCACAAAATAAATATTGCGCAGGGTCTCTGCGGCGATGGTGACCTAAAACGTATTCGGCAAATGAACGGGTCCAATCAATTAGGGGCGGTCAGCGATCCGAGCGAAGGAAAGAGGGCAGCGCGCGCGCTCTCCGAGGAAACTCGGCTCTCGGGAAAACATGGGGGTGCCGGGGCGTGCGCGGGGCGCCGGGGCGAGGGTGCGAGGGTGCGTGCGGCGCGCGCGTGCATCGATCGCGCGGGGCGGCCCGGCGTGCGGATCAGTCCGCCCGGGGCGGCCGGCGAGAGCGCGCGTGAGATGCGCTGCCGCTGACATGGCCGGCGCTCGGGCGCTCGTGGCCGCCTGCTGCTGCTGGTGGTGGCTGACGAACGCAGCCGGTGAGTACCTTGAACTGTATAAAAACCCCTTTAATTTCGTAATTTTGCGATCAGCTGATCGTATCTTCACCGCCTCATAGTCACGTTCTAATCGCTTTTACAAGATTTGTACTCCCGAGGTGTGCCGATCAGCTGATCCGTTTTCAGCTTTTCCTTCAAAATGAACGTCTTGGTCGATTTTTCAAGAATACCCGCTACGTGTGCCTTATCCGCGATCACCCCTCCCGAGTAATGACTTCGAGGGTTCAAGTTCGTTTAAAATGCACCTTAGTATTTATATCGATCGCGTTGTTTCAGTTTTTAGGCAGGTTTATGTTAAATTAATTGGGTAGTGCATTTTAAGTGTGTAGGTACATTTCGTAGTTAAGTTTCATTTGCTTTAATAACTAAGCTGACAAAGTGAAGAACTGGCTCTGAATATATTGAAATTGGTTTATATAGAATCACACTAAAATGGATATTTATCAGAGCATTTCGATAACTAGATATTCTACTTATTGAAGTATAGGCAACCAGACGAACTTTCACCCCGAATTGACGGTTACATAAGGAATTTTCATGAGCTAAAGCGTTCCAAGAAACAATTTACAGGCTGCAATTTTGTAGGATACATAGATTTGTGTTGAAACTTGAAAGACGTATTACTAGTCATGCAGGATTAATTCTCTGAAAGGCTTCGCTAAGTTTACAGGTATACCTACTTTTTGTTACAATTATTATTGATGGAAAGACTCTGGTCTAAGTTTGGGTAAGTTCAAGGTAAGTATTTAAGTATAATAATGGACCATGTTTCCCATAGACTTTCAGAGGAATACGTTTCCTAAAGCGAATTTCGCTATTTTTATAGTTATTTAATTCGATTTATATATTTTTTAAGCTGAAGAAAGTTAAATAATTACTGAAAGGGCGAATTATTTAAAAGATTCCTTACTAGCGAATTCAAATATAAGTAGCCTGTGTACCTACCTATACCTACTTATTATGTGTTTTCTCTAAACAATGTAGCATGTGATATCGTAGCGCGTGTTGTGCCTACGAACTTACAAAAATTACAAAGTTCGGGGTTGTCTCGAAGAGGCACGACAATCGGCACTATGGTGCCAACCTTTGCCCTTTTATTAGAAAAATCATAGACATAGAAAAACTAGCTTATGCTCGCCACATCGTCCGCGTGGACTACCTACACAAATTTCAGACCCCTGTGTTATCCGCTTTGGATTGAAGTTTCTAAAATCCCTTCTTAGTGGATGTCTACGTCATAATATCTGGCTGTCTGCATGCCAAATTTCAGCCCGATCAGTCTAGTAGTTAGACCAGTCAGTCAGAGATGTGCTCTACATAACTCATACCTAGAGCACATAGGTAGCTAAATTAATCATTGTTATCTTTATGATGCTAGTTAAATTGGTAAAAAGTTCGTTTGGATTTAGGAATTTTCATTTATTTGCTCTTCGCGATCAAAGAATTACACACGTCTTACTTCAGCGTTATATTCACCAGCAATCGAAAAGTAAACAGAGAAAATCAAGGCCTCTCTCTGTGCAGCATTTTCATTATCACTCTAAATGTTTATAGGTTTTATTTATAAGAACTTTGTTAGGATTTTTCTAAAAGTACACCATTCGACGTGAAATAGAGACGCGTTCAGATCATTATGTATTGCAAAGACTCTCTCATCTCTAGTATATAATAAAACTAGCGACCCGCGACCTCGTCCGCGTGGACTAAGGCTTTTAAAATCCCGTGGGAATTCTTTGATATTCCGGAATGAAAAGTAGCCTATGTCACTCTCCAGGTCTTAAACTATACACATGCGGAAAATCACGTCGATACGTTGCTGCGTTGCGACGTGATTGAAGGACAAACCAACAAATCAATAAACCAACAAACAAACACACTTTCGCATTTATAATATGGGTAGTGAGTTCAGTTCAAGTCGAGAGTGAATAGGCATCTTCTAGGCAAGCGCGCTCCATCTTATGTTGCATCATCACTTGCCACAGGTCTGATTACAGCCAAGCTCTATTCTATATTTTTTTAAAAAAAGTATGGCAGATAGCGAATACTCGCGAGAACCCTAGGAGGCACGTCCTTGCGGCGACCACTACTAAATAAACGAGTTACGTCACACGCCGAAAAGACATCTGGGTAAATATTGACCATCATCACGCCACTTTGCCGCGAGCCGTAGTATCGCGCCTTATCGCTGTGTTGAGTGCAGGCGCATCCTCACCTGCCGGACATCGCGTGTCAATATTGTACTTCCTTTAATAATATGTTTTTTCACAATTTTTGCTATGTTTGCTGATATAGCTCTAGGCGTATTTTTTCGGGCACATCATACGGTGTGGGAATAACAGAAAAACTGCTGGTTACGGGCAACACTGAGGGCAGAAGAGGGAGAGGCTGCTCACAAACTAGATGGTCTAACCAACTGAAGGAGTCCAATTCGTGCCAGTTCTACACAGACAGCTTGTAGACGGAATTCATTCCTTTTTGTTTATTTCACATCAAAGTTTACAGTAAACAAGATCGAAATGAAAGATCCCATATTAGATACTTTATAAATAATACAAAACATATAAATCATCGTCTGCACGCGACATTGGCGAAGTAAATTGTGCCCATTTGGCACAGAGAAAAGCCATAAAATCAAGAATTATATTAATCGTCATATCAAGCTGAGTCGTGACGAGAATTTTAAATCCTAATAATATTATAAATGTGAAAGTGTGGATGTTTGGATGTTTGTTACTTAATCACGCAAAAAAGGCTGAACGGATTTGGATGAAATTTGGTATGGAGATAGATTATACCCTGGATAAACACATAGGCTACTTTTTACCCCGGAAAATCAAAGATTTCCCGCGGGATTTTGAAAAATGTAAATCCACGCGGACGAAGTCGCGGGCATTAGCTAGTTAGCTATGATATCTTATCAGAGAATTGCAAAGATAGGACATGGATGTGTGAATTACAATAATTAAAATCACTATATCCATAATATTATAAATGTGAAAGTGTGTTTATTTGATGGTTTTTTTGTTTGTTGATTTGTTGGTTTGTCCTTCAATCACGCCGCAACGGAGCAACGGATCGGCGTGAGATTTAGCATGGATATATATAAAGACCACGACGGAGTTATAATGGGTGATTGAGCAGTTCTGATTACCTTCCTGCTACATCATGAGACAGGACATTATATCAGTCTATAGTACTTGTCAAAACAAACCCAACGAGACCAAACACGACGAAATTATGTTGAGTAGTGGAGGTTATTATTTTATAGTAACTGCCACTAAATGGTTTAAATATACTTACAGCCGCACTCAGAGTCGCTTAATCGTTACTTAAGTTTAGTTAAAACGAGACAGAGCTATATCTCTCACATAAATCTGTCTCGTTTTAACTCGATCTTTTAAGGAACGATTAGCGACTCTGAGTGCGGCTGTTAGTCGCAATCATCGTTTGTTTGTGATTTCGCTTAAACTTTGAAACTTCTTATTAATTATAAGGCGGTTTTCACCATCATTTTAGAACATTTCACGAGGACGAATTTTATGTACATATAACGCATTTCATGTAGACAATAAGTATGCCCACCCGTGCGAAGCGGGCGGTGTGATCCAGTAAATTATAAATGTATTGCTCTCTGGCTTTGTAACAGCATATTTATAATCTAATTAAATTTATATACACTGCAAATAATAGTAGAAAAAATTAATGCAACCAAAATATAGACCTCAAAATTGGAATCTCTTCAAAAAGACTTCAACGCGCACCCATTCAAAAATGAGACCCTTGATTTTTAAAACAAATTAATATTTTCATATTAATGTAAAACGAAACTAATAAGTTTCATAACAATGAAAAATTTACAGTTATAATTACAAAAAATAATGAATTTTAGGCAAGAAATTCAGATCAATGACACCGTAGCAATAGTTGCGTAGCGCTATAAGACAACTCTACGTCTATGACGTCTTTTGTAACTTCGAGCTCAAAGTGCATCTTAAACTTTCTTCTCCGCGATGAAAAATTCCATATTTATTGTAATACTAACTGATGGTAACTTTCAGGTTACTAAAAATCCCGTGGGCACTCCTTGCTTAAAAAAGTAGGAACAGAGTTGCCTACATGTCACTTCCCAGATCCATGCAACAAAATCTCGTTAATCCGTTGCTCCATTGCGACAGCACACTTTCCCATTCATAATAATATACTAACTGATGCCTCGTCCGCGTGGATTTTGGTTTTTCCCGGATAAAAGTAACCTACGTAACTATATCCATGTCCTTAACTATACCCATGCAAAAAATCGCGTCGATCCAATTGTGACGTGATTGAAAGACAAACCAACAAATAAATACACATTCGCATTTATAATATGGGTAGGTAGGGATGGCAAATGTGGCGAATTGGTAATTTATCAAAGTGGAACATCTGGCACGATGTCACTGAGGATTGAGGAAGGCTGTTGTCATTTCCTCTAAACATTAGTCAAGCCGGGCCACCGACCCGACGAACCTACATTGAGGGCGCAGCGTGTTACTACTACTTTTAATGTCCCACTTTTAAGACTCCGTGCATGTTTCTACTTCTTGCCATAACTTTTTTGCTCTAGTAGACTGCATGTTGTCTGCATGTAGTCAGGGATGCCTGTCAGTTTATATTACGATTTTTTTAACCTAAAGTTTTCATTTTTCATGATTTTGCAAGGTCTTTTAAGTATTTAAAAGTTTATTACATAAATTAGGTATGTTAGAAATGCAGCCAGTATTCTTGGCACCATTACACCCGGGCATGATATGTTTAGTAATAAATAAGGCTAGCTTTAAGTTTTATTGTTATATTTTCATTAGCATGTTATTATTTAGGTTAGTGTTTACAATTTAAATTACAACTAGGCACGACCGTAGATTTACAATGTTCCTACAGACTATATCGGTGGACAGAACAGTATATCTAGAGAGAGTGCAAGATTGCATTTAACAATGATAGTTACTTACATCTCTTCGACTATTCACTTGTAAGTATTATAAAAAATATGTTTACATTATTTACATAGGCAACTTTGCCGTTGTAAGTAATATAATGACGTGTATAGTTTTCATCAGATTTTATTTACATAGTGATATTCATTCGTCAATATATTCAAATTAAAAGTTAATTAATTAATAATTTAAACTAAAACTAAAACCTTAAAAAATATAATATTATAACTAAAATATATTATTAAAAGGAGTCCCTTTAGGCAAGGTTCCGAAGATACTGGCAGCGTTCCCCCTTTGTATAGCTAGGCTAATTCTTTGCCCGAGGTAGCTGCCAGCTCTTCGGTCTCCTGTGATGTCGACTAACCTTTTTGCTATTTACATAGTTATATGTTATAGAAATATTTTTATCAATATATATAATTCTGAAGATTATTTCGGCAAAATTGACGGTTATTAGGTCATCTGTATATGTGAGGGTGCTGCCAATGCAAGACCTCTCATATTTGGCGTAGCGCCAGCTTCACCTGTAAGTGGTACAGGCTTTTGAATTATCAAATGTCAGGCACAGGAAGTCGTGTAGAGTTCTGTTGTTACCTGTAGTTATTATGAGATAATGTACACATATCTCTATTTTTTTCTTATAGATATAGTATATAAGATTGTTATATTGTTAATTATATTTTATCGTGAAATAATAACACTCTTCGCAGAAACCTAAACCTAATCTTCAGCAAAAGTTTCTTCGCGTGCATAATTCATCAGTTCGGCGAAAAGAGTACCCGAATCAGACTTAATCGATTTGAATAAATGAATGATTCCAATAGTGATATAAGTGTTTCACTAGATGCGGCGCTTCATAGTGACAACATGTTCCAACGAACATCGGTGTCTGCACTGTTGAAATAGATCGTATATAGCAATGTCAATATATTATTATGTGTAGAGTGCTGGCTGGAGATATTAGTACTGGGCACTATAAAATTGTTCTATAGGTCGTTGGCTGTCACATGTCTAATATATAAAATAATTAAAAAACAGCTGTTCTATACAAAATGGTTATGGTTCAATCAACACATTTTGTTGGAATTATCTACTATTTTTCATTTAATATCAGTTACGTATTTACGCACGCAGTCCGTTTGTAAAAGTTTAACCTACGCGATAACTCAAAATTATTATTCATTTATTATTATATAGCTTGAAGCTTTAGTACCTATAGTCTGTTCTAACTTATCTAGAAACGGACTGCTTCTAAAGCGGATTACGATTGACATGAGCGCGGACACCGATGTTCGTTGAAACATGTTGTTGCTATTCACAGCAAATCAGCGCTTCAGCGCCGCATCTAGTAAACCATTTATATCGCTGGCATCCAACGATTGTTCTTGGGGCTTTAACGGGCTACGGAGGGCGGCAGGCTCGCGGCGCCCGCCTTACGTAAGCTTCGCTACCGCATTGAATTTTTATCGTTTCGCCCCGTACTTGGCGCATTCAAATTTTATATACTATCGCCGTCTTATCGCAATATATTTAGACTACTTGAGGAAATTCAGCAACGAAAAAAGAGTATTTTTAGGGTTCCGTAGTCCGTACCCGGCGGGATCCAATTACTAAGCTTCCGCTGTCCCTCCATCTGTCCGTCCACCTGTCTGTCAGCGGGCTGTATCTCATGAACAGCTAGGTAGAGTGTAAATTTTCATCGAGTGTGTATTTCTATTGCCGCTATAAATACAAATAATAAAAACCAAGATGGCGAATTTCAAATGACCGTCGTACAAATTAGAAAAATGTAACAATTATAGTAGGTATTCTATCTTGAACGATAGTACGGAACCCTTCGGGTGTGAGTTCGACTCGCACTAGACCGGTTTTCCAGCGTAATCCGCTTAGATTGTTTTCTAATATGGGTCGTTTTGTGTTATGGTTATTCTAATATGAGTCCTTGAATAAAAAGTTGAACAACATATCCGTAACTTTTCGTGTTGCCATTTTATTAGTGTTTCTTACTTATATGCCATGCTTCGTGAAAAAATAAATGAAACGCCATAAAACAGAGAAAGAAAAAAGAACAAAGAAATCAAATCTTAGCACTTATGAAATCTTAAGTAGCAGTAAATGGGACTTAAAGATTTCAAAGAGAGTGTATGAAAGGCTGCTAAAGTCTGAA
The DNA here is from genome assembly GCF_902806685.2 of Maniola hyperantus. Lineage (NCBI taxonomy): Eukaryota > Metazoa > Arthropoda > Insecta > Lepidoptera > Nymphalidae > Maniola > Maniola hyperantus. Next base: position 12,931,912 of record NC_048541.1, on the reverse strand, counting down.
TTTATATTCAACTCCGAGAGAAGGTGAATTGTAAACTGTGAGTACATAAATACCTTTTGTGTAGCAAAAGTTATATAGAAATTCCGAGAGTTGTCACTGCGCACAACGAAATGCATATCGAACTACTAGATTGGATCTAACTTGACGACCTCCCTGACGCAGTGGTAAGCGCTGTGCACTTATTAATGGGAGATCCCGGGTTCGATTCCTGGCAGAGGGTTTCGAATTTTATAATTTCTAAATTTCTGGTCTGGTCGGGTGGGAGGCATCAGCCGTGCCGCCAAGCAATTTAGCGTTCCAGTACGATGCCGTGTAGAAGCCAAAGGGGCATGGGCTTAATGAAAAATTGCCATACCCCTTTCAGGTTAGCCTATATCCATCTCCAGGATGTAAGCTAAGCTAAGTATACCTATCTGTACTAAATAGATGAATGTATGCGACTTCTTGTGTGTGAATTTGCTTTAAATATTTTCTGCAAAAGTTAAGTTTTAAGAAGCCTACTTAGATTTAAAAACCCATATATCACGTAGATACTGAAATGAGTGCTGAAAAATCTACAATAAGTTAAAAGTCTCATAGTACATAATTACTCGTAGAAATATGCAATTATCTTCGGGGAGAGTAAGTATGTTGTGAATATGCTATCTTATCGAGAATCTGTTTGATGTTTAATCCATAGCAGATAAGGAGTAGGATTACTCCGCAGTACACAGAGCATGCTCATTGCGCCAAGATATTAGATCAATAATGTTATATATTCTTCATTGGGATACATTATTTAAAAAAAATATTTTATTTTTTACAAAATATTTTTTTTTATTACAGATAGGTATACTTAGCTTAGCCTATATCCATCTCCAGGATGTAAGCTAAGCTAAGTATACCTATCTGTACTAAATAGATGAATGTATGCGACTTCTTGTGTGTGAATTTGCTTTAAATATTTTCTGCAAAAGTTAAGTTTTAAGAAGCCTACTTAGATTTAAAAACCCATATATCACGTAGATACTGAAATGAGTGCTGAAAAATCTACAATAAGTTAAAAGTCTCATAGTACATAATTACTCGTTAAAATATGCAATTATCTTCGGGGAGAGTAAGTATGTTGTGAATATGCTATCTTATCGAGAATCTGTTTGATGTTTAATCCATAGCAGATAAGGAGTAGGATTACTCCGCAGTACACAGAGCATGCTCATTGCGCCAAGATATTAGATCAATAATGTTATACATTCTTCATTGGGATACATTATTTTAAAAAAAATATTTTATTTTTCAGCAGTATTTTTCAGTCTTTATCTTGACCGGAGAGTGACACGTCTTTAACTATGCAAAAAATCACGTCTATCCGTTGCTTGGTTGCGACGTGATTGAAGAACAAACCAACAACCAATAAACCAACAAACAAACACACTTTCGCATTCATAATATGGGTAGAGATAACCAATAACAAATTAATAAAGGTACGTTTTGTAGTCAAACATTTTCTCGGAACACTGTCCCCGTGGGAAAGGTCCGCATCCGCCAAAGCAAACACAAATACAATAAACTCCATCGCGGTCTGCCATTGAACTATTGACAGTTGACACGCGTCCGTATTGGGAACACGAGACATCAGCCCACTATAGTATATTTACTCTACTCTCGCCATTACTCTATGGGACAACTGTCATGTCAAAGTACGGATTGCCTTTAGAATAAGGACTAAAATCGTAGTTTTGACATGAAGTTAAAATGGCGCGTGAAAAGTCATTTTAACGCATCATACTCTATGGCTATTGGATGTCTTTGACTTAGTTGAGCCATTATAAGCGTGCGAACTGAGTCATAAATCAATACGATCATAGGGTTGTGAGAATGTCGCAGAAGTCGTTATTGATGAAGGGATGCCGTTTGGACTCCACTAAGAATGGGATAGTTTTGATCTATAATATCTAAATCCACAAGAACAAAATTGCGAGGGCCAGTTAGTAAAATGAAACACAGAAACGTATCCACATTTAGTTCGTTTATATTATAACTCTGAAAATAAAAACACCTTTATAGTGGCAATAAGGGATAGTAAAACAAACATAATCGAGAAAAAGCATCAGTGGAAGTAAATATGGTACCGTCGTAATATTTTTTATTGCCGTGATAAAATTGTGTTTCCCTAGTCGCTGTGCACCAGGCCACTAATCAAGATATGTTAGTCAGAAACACCAAAAATCTAAGATCCATATTTAGAAACTACTGGGGTTCTTGTCCATATCATAATCAGAAGCACAGAATATATCAAACAGGCTTCCAACATCAATGATCAGAAGGCTTATCTACATGAATTATTAATTCCAACTATGACTATTAAAAATTACAAAATAAATTACCATGGTTTCTCAGTATGACCAATTTTCCGAACGAGTAGGCGATAAATCTCATGAGCTTGACTCAGCATAATTAAACATTCGGAGAGTTGTAACAGAAATTATTGACTCTCCAAATGTTTTATAAGTCATTATAAGAAATTTTTATTAAAAACGAGAGTTCAAAAGAAACGTAAATGGCAAACTGGTTAACTTTTTATTGCTCACTTAAAACAGTAATCAAATGACGATTTTTTGTTTTTAACTTCCAAGTAGGTACGTTCTAAATTGCATTTAGCAAATATCAAATTAAAGTCAGCAGATTTGCATTTTATTTCTTCTTCTTTAAGTGGCAAAAAATATCTATTATACAACGATTGAAAGTAATTTAATCGTTTAGCAGGATTTGTTTATCCTAATACAATATTTTCATTTCACAAAAAGAGAGCACGACCACGGAGGTTATTTACCTCAAAAGATAATTTCCCCATTTCATAACAAATGGACAAACTCTGAAAAGTAAAATCCTAAGGGTTCGACGTCCTTAGAAAATAATATAAAACAATAAGTGTCTGCGCACATATAACACTGCATTTTAAATAACATTAGCTGTGTAGATTCTGAAACTACTTGTTTTATTTTGCAATGATAAATATCGGATTGTACCTACGTAAATATTATCCTGCATTTTCCATCATGGTAAATGTATGGAGGACTGCCATTATTACTGTTTTGTTTGGAGATTTACTTGTCTTTATTGTAAGTATGTTTTGTTATAGATTTAGTACATTTACCTAGGTTATAACAGTCATCATCATGATCAACCCATAACCGGCTCACTACAGAGTACATATCTCCTCTCAGAGTGAGAAGGATCTTGCCATATTCTACCACGCTGGCCATGTGCTGATAAGTAGACTTCACAGACCTTTGAGAACATTATGGAGAACTCTCATGCATGCAGGTTTCGTCAGAATGTTTTCCTTCGCCGTTAAAGCAAGTGATATTAATTAATGGTTATAAAAACGCATATATCTCGGAAAAGTTGGTGGTGCGTGCACGGGATCGAACCCCCGACATCCCGAAAAGAAGGCGGACGTCTTAACCACTAGGCTATCACCACTTAATTATTAATTGATATCGTCGCGTAATTGTACTTGCTGGCTTCTCGACTGTGAATCATCACGTTTTAGTTAACATTCATTTTCTTCCCCTCCGTTGTTGGCGAGTCCATTAAGCCGTCTGCTACAACAATTTTCGCAAACCACTATTAGTGGTAAATGTTAGCACCCTAGATAAGAAGGGTTTATTATGATAGCTCTATTAAAATTTCGTAAAATTTGTATGATGCTTGCTTAGATTAATAAGTTGGTAGACTATACAACGTGTGCTACGATTAAGTACCTAATTACAGCAACTTTAACTTGAAGGTGGTAAAAATATAGACATAGACATACTTTTCAAAAATTGACTATTTTTAGGGTTCCTTTAGGGTCCTTTGTCTGTTTGTCAGTCTCTCTGTCCGTCTGTCGTGTCTGTTAAGAAAACCTATATGGTACTTCCCGTTGACCTAGAATCATGAAAGGCAGGGTAGGTATAGGTCTCATACACAGATGGGTGAGCACAAGTAAAGTAAATTGTTATTTGTAACTATATCATTAAAAAAATGTTTACAAAAACAATAATTACTAAATCACATACCTATAGATGGCGCAGACTGACTGGGCTATCTATATGTGATTTAGTAATTGTTGCATTAACTTGCAGTGTTGTAAATAAAAGTTAGGTATTCTTTGTACGACGACACGGAACCCTTGTGTACGAGTCCGACTCGCACTTGACCGTTCTAAAATTTAGTGTTGCTGGCAGGTAGATAACAGCCAGTAGCGTGCTTCTTAGAGCTAAAACTAAAACTAACCTATTTCAAGTTATTTATTGATGAGCTTTTAGCTTGACAGCTGTTGTAAAGATTAAATTCGTTTGTTTCGATTAATGTGATTATTTATTGTCTGTCCTGAAAAATGAAAAACTCTTTCATTTACCTGTCCGGGACAGAACCAAGTATCTGTCTAGTTTCTGCACGCTACTTGTGTCAGCTTATGTACATTGTTTGTCAATTTTTTGTCATTTCACTTTATCATAAACTTACCTACTCCAGCTAAGTAAAATAGTTTTTTAACTATTAAGCACGGTACTAAGAGCGTTGAAGCCTTCCCACGCTTTGCAACTTTAGGCATTTACCCGAGGTTTTTGTTTGTTTGCATCTTAGCCCTCGGGTCCCGAGATATTCGAGTCATGTTAATCAAAGTTAGTGTAATATTTGCATGACTATGTATAACTTACTTAATTACATATTTTAATGTAGAACGGGTACATACCACGATTACTTTCATATTTTTATTTGTCGACTTGCTGACGCCCGCGACTTCGTTCGCGTGGATTTAGGTTTTTAAAATCCCGGGGGAACTCTTTGATTTTCCGGGATAAGAAGCCTATGTCACTCTCCAGGTCTTTAACTATACCCATGCAAAAAATCACGTCAATCCGTTGCTCCGATGCGACGTGATTGAAGGACAAACCCACAAACCAATAAACCAATAAACCAACAACAAACAAACACACTTTCGCATTTATAATAAGGGTAACCTACTGATATTTCAACCCAATTGCACGGGTCGTGGTCACTACGGGACTTCGATGCTACGAGAGATGAAGTTCGAACTGTCAAGGGCAGTAGTGTCGTTAAACCACGGAATAAGCTTAAAATAATTACTTAACTATCAGTGGCGAAGGGTAAAAATCTGAAAAAGGGAAGCCGGAAAGGTACCTACCTACCTACTTACCTAAAAGAATATCAGCTGTTCCCCATCGATTAAAGACGCTTTTTGTTTTCAAAATTCGATTTCGAAAAATTACTATCGTTACGTAACAAACAGGAAATCTGTTAAACAACAATCTATGTGAATTAAGGTAATTTCTGATGTTGACTTACCAAACTGAATCTAAATTACCGCGAACTTACACTTATTAGTTATTGATCACTAGCCCCAATTTATTATATCAAAATAAAACACCACTAACAACTTTAAAAACAAACGTGCATGGACGCTTCACAAAAACAAATAATAATCAATCAAAATCAATATCAAATAACCCTTCAAAATACAAAATACTCAAAATAGTAGCATGTACTTGTTAAAATAATACTATTAATATAATTTTTAATTTGGAGGTATAACACGGTAACTCGGATTCTAGCGGCTTACTTACGTCAAATTTATCTGACCTGTCAGAGTTTCAAATTCGTATTCGCTACTGGGCCAGATTAAATTGGTGGCTCCAACCGTAGAGCGAGACAGACCTAGTTCGCTCCTTTCGCTTTCGCTAGGGAAATGAAAGAGATAAATACTAAGCAAAAATCTAGCTAGAGAATCCGATATTTTACGGCTTGTATGGTGTAGGACTGTAGGTGTATGTTACTTACCTACATTAGCTGTTATGCTTTTAACTTAAATTAGTAATAACAAAAAAAATAGCATTTGTGACGATCGAACCTTTGTATTTACGAACGTATTACCGAATTTATGTGAATAGTACCTACTTACGCTATATTATGCCAATTCTTAAAGGGAAGCCGATAGGAATCGTGTTATATTGACTCTTCGCCGCTATTAACTATGCTTACCTAATGCTTTCAAATGTCGCAAGATCCTAGACAATCCTTGCTGTTGGATGAAAATACCTCGACAAAAGATCTGTTTGGTGGCAATTTGAAAATATCTGAGTTAATTCTCCGGTCGCGTCTAAAGAAGTTTTACTTGAATCGTAGATCGCGATAAAAAATCAGTAACAATTCAGACAAAAATCTGTCAATTTTCAGAGATGGCGACAAAATTGTCGTACAGTTCTCCTTAATATAAGTACAGCTCGGTGTGTGAAGGCTACCTAGCTGAAATAACCGACCCCCAAGTGAGCGTAGAGCTCGCGTGCACCCCCGCCCCGACAACGTGGAATGTCTGAGACCTTTCGACATTTCTAACTACACGAAACTCGCATTTCGTTCCATAAATACTAAAAAGCGTTATAATAGCACCATTATACGAAACGTTCACTTTAATTTATTTCGAACATTATTTAATTGATGACTCCGTTTAAATTAAAATCAACTTTGATATCATTCATTATGTCTTTTATAATTTAATGCCCTATTTGTAACTAGCAATAGGATTTAATGGGATTTAAACCATTAGGTATTTCGTGTTATTATTGTAACATTATTTATTACGATTGCATGACTAGACTTCCATAGCGAATGATATATTTCATAGATACATTGATACAACATGATGTTTCTCTACTAGATGATTTCTGCGTCTTTATCCGCGTAGATTTAGATTTTAAAAAACACCGTGGAAACTCTTTGTTTTTTGGAAATAAAATGTAGCCTATGTGTTAAAAGCTATCTCCTTTCTTTTTCAAATTGTTTCACTGTGACGTAAAGAAGTAACAACCAACTTTATCGATACTGAGTTTTGGATTACCTTAGAACAATTTTTTTTGCAGTTGAATCGCTTTTTTCACAGTGCCAATATTTTTTATACAAAATATATTGCTATCTTTTACAGTGACGAGAACATTCTGTGGTTTTTCGAAGTTCGTTTAGTAAACAAAAAAACACTTATTGCAGGAAATAAAATCGAGATTGGAATACGCCCCGAAATCTTCCCCCACGTGTGATAACCATTCCTCGCGCGAACCCTCACATTGCTATTTTTCAATTGATATTTGTTGCAATGAGCATCAGATTAAATTATTTCTAGAATATAGTCCTATAGGATAGGACTATAGGTGTAACTAACTAATTTGGTTGTATGGAGCTTTTTGTAGCTATCAAAGGCATTTTGGGATAGGTGGCGGTACAAATACCTACTTACTACGCTGCCTACGGCCTACGGCAGGTCGGCGAGCGATACCTACGCCGGAATTTCTCCTAAGGTTTTCCTTCCTTCCCTCAAAATCACCCAACACACCTAAAGAAGTTTTCACTTCAAAATAAATTAAATATCATTATAATGCATGAACGTTTTGGGTTACATTTCGGCTTTGTAGAGCGTTGTCTCTTTCACTAATACCTATATGACGTTTTTTCGGTTTCAACGACAAAGATAATGCTCTACAAATGTGCTATATCCTTCTAAAGGTCGATGTACATTACTTTCTGCCGCGTCCTGTTCTCATTTATTCAGTTTACGGTAAATAAGTGAAAGTTTACCGGACTTAGCACGTCACAGTTATGATTGACACGTGCCCTTTGGGTCACGCAAAGTGCGTAACTGTAACCTATAACGTAGATTATTTTTCCTTCCACTTTGATATTATTTATTACCGCGATAATTTTCAGAAAGTAGTTCTTAGGAAGTAAAATAAAAACTACTTACTTGTTATTTCTAAAGTGTTTATTGTTAACTTAATGAACAGAAATCTATCTCAGTATACGTATCCATTTGTTTTATGACACAAAGCTTATTTATTGAGCTTTTATTAAAAGCTACCCGCCCGGCTTCACACGGGTAGCTTGTTACAATTTTCTTAGGGATCTCTAATTTTTAGGGTTCCGTACCTCAAACGGAAAAAAGAAACCCTTATAGGAACACTTTTTTGTCTGTCTGTCTGTCCGTCGTATCTGTCAAGAAAACCTATAGGATACTTCCCTATAGGGTTTCCAATGAAGCGAATAGTAATCCCCAATCGTCGGGGTAATCACATGTTTGGGTACCGGATGGCAGGCACCGGTGCCGGTTAGATGTGGATTGTGGAGGTTGGCTGCAGGTGTCGCAGTGAGCGCAATGCGGCGCCTCCGAGCTCCGCCAGTCTGATCTGACCTCATTCACGTTCACGGCCGCTGAAATGCCTGAAACATTTCATTTTATATTATTCCGCACGCGTTCGATACTTCCATGATAGTTCCCAACGATTGGTTGACATTACCGATAACGACCCGCAACTACGGCAGACTTTTTAACTGCTCTTTTTATGTCCCTCAATCTGGTTAATTTATTTACATCGATGTATATTTATTTAGCTCATATCGGTAACTCAAATTTCCTTTATTTAGCCTGTTCCTGATATCAAAAGCTCAAATATAGAACAGTGCATAGCATCATTTCGTTGTTTAAATTCTAATTACACCACGTAAGTCAAAATTAGCAACTTTAGAGGAGAACGAAAAAACTTGATGTTTTCCACAGACATGGACTGATGAGAGAGTTCGGTTGGTATTTTTTTTTATTTTTATAAAGAATATTAGCCATGTTAAATGACTAATATTCCCCTTTCCTCTCCAACTAAGCATCAGGCTTGTGCTAGGAGTAGGTACGACAATAGTGCAACGGGCGGGGTTTGAACCGTTGACCTTTCGGTTTTCAGTCCACTCCTTTACCGGTTGAGCTATGGATACCGTAGAGTTACTTTTTTTATTTCTTCGTGTAGATTCTATTGGACGTTTTCTTGTTTCTGACTGGCCGACATGATGTCTCTCGATTTTCTAACAAAAGGCTTCGAAATGTCAAAGCCGCCAAAAAGAACGATTTCTAATCGCTTACTATCTACGGACCTGCAATTTTGTTACTGTAGATTCAATGTTTTATTCCATTGGGCATTAGTAATCATTAAGAAGACACCAGTTATATTTGCTTAAAAATTCAGTTTATTTTTATATGTTTACGTGATATCTCGCGCGCAAAAAGTTGTTTATTCATGAACAGTAGAAAGAAATGTAACATCAAACACCTGATGTGTTTACGTTTCGTTTAGCTTGCGTTGTGAGTTTATAATATTGTTAGACGATTAACGCTTAAGATATTGTATAAACTGATCGTCATGAGTAGATCACGTTTGTCTTGTCTGCGTCTATTTTTAATGTGAGTACATGTTTTCTGTTTTAACATTAGTGGTTTTCAAGGCTAGGGTATACGTCTCGAACTGGGTTTTCTCTTGTAACACCTGTGGTTTTAGAGTTATTTTTGGTGGAATTGTTGAAAATCCTTTCTTGATAAGTAGTCTACGTTATAGCAAAACTCTACACGCGTATGTTACTAGACACGTGCAGTGGTATCATAATAATGTTATGTCGGTTGACAATACTTCTATAAGCTTAGAATAATATTGGGGAATACGCATATACACATTCTAATGTTTACTCAAAAGTAAGAGTTGCATTAAAATTTGAAACAAGCGCATTATTCACATATATCTAACCAAAGTAAAATTGCGCGTGGATACTGGATATGGGTCCTAGATATCTAAGGTTCTAGAGACAATTTGTATCTTGATCTAAACTGTAACATGAACAAATCACAGATTTTATAATATGACATCACTAGAATAAAATAAAATTAAAAACAAAAATTGCTTGCTCCTATTTAGATCAAAAATCCATATTCATACTAATATTATAAATGCGAAAGTCTGTCCGTCTATTACCTTTTTACGGTCTATCCATTTAACAGATTTTGACGAAATTTGGTAGAGAGAAAGCTTACATCCCGGAGATGGATCTAGATTACTTTATCCCTGAAACCAAAGAGGGATAGCTAAAAATCTAAATCGACGTGGATGAAGTCGCGGGCATATTCTTTAGTAACCTTATAATATGAAAAATGCATATTTAATTGAAAAGATGAAACTAACTATGATACTTTTAACTCAAATAAAAACTCATAGTCATGATCTATTAAGTTTATTAAGCATACGTTTACAGCCCACCCTTCGATGCACCGCCTATCGTTGCCCGGCGACGAAGCCACGTGGTGCCAAAACTTCCATATCGATCTCCGCTACCAACTCACCTCGTAGTTCCACTGTACACACCGGGTGCCTTGAATTATGTACGCCCACGGCACGTAATTAGGTCTTCTGTACACTACGCAAACAACTTGTTTATTTATGACGCCCCCAAAGGACCACTATGGGAATACGTTAGTGCTTTCGTAGAATGGATGTGACTTTAAATACAATTTTTTCTGTACGATATTTTCACACAACCAATGTTAAAATCGTCAAAACTCGAATGCTAGGTGATAATATATTATTTAGAAGAACAACACTATGAAAAGCTTTAGTGCCGGCTCACTACAGAGCACGGGTCTCCTCTCAGTGAGAAGGGTTTTGGCCATAGTCTACCACGCTGGCCATATGCGGATCGGCAGACTTCACACACCTTTGAGAACATTATGGAGAACTTTCAGGCATGCAGGTTTCCTCACGATGTTTGCCTTCACCGTTAAAGCAAGTGATATTATGTAATTAATTAAAACGCACATAGCTCCGAAAAGTTAGAGGTGCCCCGATGGCGGATGTCTTATAGCCACTAGGCTATCACAGCTATGAAAGTAAATAATGGAAACATACTGTGAAAGTTGTCAAGAGTAATTAATTAGTGTAATCTAGTTAGGGAATATGGGACTTTGCTTAGTTACGCGCAAGCTGCCTCTTCATTAAATAAGGAGCTGCTTAGATTAAAGGACTTATTTATTTATCCTTAGGGATTAGTGCTTCATATTTCATACGCATGCTAGGTACCGTATAATCATACATAACCTTATAATACTTATTAAGCATAGCGGTTCGCTCCGAACTAAGACCTCGTTTCCTGTAAGTTCGTATCTATTGGCAAAGGGGAACCTTATACAAGGAAAAAGTTTCTTATGTAATTTTATTTCTATTACATATTGACTGATATTAGTATTTGTTGTTTAGCTACAGGATATACCTACAAGTTACATTTAAGTTACAGCTTTTAATGTAAGGTCGTTTTTGAGACCCCGGGACACCATAAGTCCAAAAACTTTGATAGCCCCTCAAGTAGCCAATTTTAAAGTATTTTTTAAATAGTTTTGTGCGCGTTATTCCCGCAGAAACTCAGGAATGCCGCCGATCCAGATAAACTTGGAAAGTAAAACATTATCTAATTACAAAATTTCATCCTAATCTTTAGAGCCTTTTCCGAGAAACCAGCTACATATATATTTATATACGAAAATTGCTCGTTTAAAGCATAAGAATAAGTTGTATAACTACTAGTTCTCTGTTTCTTCCTCTAGGAAAATGCTAATACAAAATATACATACCTACTTGTATCAATATTGCACTTTCAAGTACCTATGCATTGCCAATGCAATCTTTGGAACCTACTTTTTGTGACTCTCCGAAATGACTCTTTATTTTCAGTTGGAAAATATGAAAGTCAAAAGATGAACTGAGTAGAAAGCTCAAGGCGAAGAATGTCCGCAATTCGTAGAAGAAAAAGACATTTCAAAGTTTTACTGCAAAAAGATTTCTGGAATAGCTGCAGGCTTTTAGCCGTTTGCGGCTTTACTGTTACGCAATGGACAATCGCAGAGATTGTGTTTCTTTACAAATGGATATTAGGTAGGTATTTATAGTATCTATATTAGACAAAATAAAATAACTAGAGCCTACATTCACTGCTTGGTAATTCTATGGAATAAATAGGATACCCGGCGAATTACCTTCGTAAAAGATTTAATGTCTGTTTATGTTTATAACTTGTTCATCCATGTACCTGCATGTCACATAACACTTCGTCTTAGAGAAGAATAAGTTCAGTTACATACAATTTTAATTCACGTATACGGTTTGTGGGCGAATTAAAATCGGACAAGTTGTTAGGTTTAAATCCACTAGAACTTGATCAAGAAAAGTAGATTTGACTATCCAGCTACAAAGAATTTTATACTTTATTTTTTCTTCCAAAAAATAAAGTAAAATAATTTGGAATCGTAATGAAATAAAATGAAGTGTATTTATTTCATGGAGGACAAATTGTGCCACACACACAGATGGTTAGGACTTTACCACCGTTTCGAAAAGCACAGTATTCATCCTACTGACACAGAATAATATAATTGTACTACTGATAAGAGCTGGCAAGAAACTCAGCATATTCCGAATTCGGATATAAATAAATAAATGGCTTTAAGTACCACAGAATAAAAAATCAGCGGTGATGTATGCATCATCATGGTGATAAAAATTAAGAAAGTCATTACCTAACCTACAGTTTAAATTACTTATCAAGTGAAGCCCGACAAGTGCTTCGCTTCTTTTTATTTCAGCGCTATGCTCAGCCCAGCCATAAGCCACCCTCTGGTGGAAGGTGGAAGGGTTGCGAACGACAGGTTGTTGCGCATTCAGTATTAGCCACGTTATTGCGCCCCATTACCAACATTAGTTTTTATTAGGGTTCCGTACCTTAAGGATAAAACGGAGCCCAATAATTAGTGTTACTCTGTTGTCTCACCTACATGTAGATTTTCTTAGACGGAATATCATTTCCTAGAGCTCATTGAGTAGAGGACGAATATATTTTTTATTCTTTTTTATCTTAAAAAAATATAGAAATGGGGGGCCGGCAAAGTTGTCAGATTTAGATGGTTTTAGACCATTTTGGGACGGGGTCTATTTTAAAAACGAATCTAGTTATGAATATGAAATTTAGGTATTTAAACAACAAATAGTTTGTAAGCTGTGACCAAAACAAACGAACATTTTTGGGATTTTTCGTCACGGTTTGCTGCGATGTCTAGCTCGGAAATGAAATATATCATACGCCCAAAACAATTAATATTGTTCATAATTCTGTACGGAACCCTAAAACAACGAGGCCCGACTCGCACTTGTCTGGTTTTACAGTGCGATGCTTCAGCTACCCCCTGGTTGAAGGGTTGCTAACGACAGGTTGTTGCGCGTACAGTATTAGCCACTTTATTGCGCCCCATTACCAACAGTTTTTATTTACGCGTGATAAATTGGCTCTCGTTTATTTACACCGGGGCTTAGTGTCCGTACGGAATAAATGTATCTGTTATTTATTGATCTTATTTATTAGGGGAAAATTTATTAAAATGTCACGAACAAATCGAGTTGTAAGTTGTAACAAACTAAATTTGGAAATAAACTCAATTGTTTTGTTTGTTGTTTCTACGCACTGCTAGAATATGGAATGCCCTTCCGGCTTCCGTTTCTCCCACCAGTTACAAAATTGGGATATTCAAAAGAAGAGTTCTCCTCACACCAACTATATCTATTGAGTGTGATTTAACGGGACTGGATGGTGTTTTGACGGGCTATTAAGTTTAAAAAAACTTAACACTTTTCGGCCTACTTTGAATAAGTTTCAAGGTAGAGTAGGTAAGTATACCAGAGCCTACCGAAATTAGAGCACTTTTATTTTATTTTAAGAGTATACTGTGGCTAATTCCGTTGTACACAATCTCTAAACTAAACTAAAATGACACGTCTAAATCTATTGCGATCCCTTTCATATTGTTGCTTGCGGAAAAGAATGGCACTAGATTTAGACCTGTTAATTTAGTTTAGAGATCGTATACAAGAGAATTGGCCTCAAGATTTGCTAGCTCTAAGTGTCTTGAGTGTGAGAAAATTCTAAGTAAATATTACATTCAATAGGTATCAGACAAAACAGAGCCAAGTTGAACCCTTTCTATAACCCAAATGAATGGCCTCTATGGAGAGCAAAGGCAACTTACTCAATTTATGTAGTGTTCCCAACATATAATAGAACACGTGCGATACGTTATCTTTATCAGGTCGGTGTGTGCGCAGGATTACCTCAACAATCTCATCGGCCGGCCGCGTGCTCCATTCCATTGCCAAGTTTAAAATCGATGCTGAAAATCTTATAGGAATTTCCAAATTATAGAAAATCTGGTTTACATTTCGCGCAAGGAATCCGTTTGGCGTTTCTGACTAAGCTGTGACGACATCAGGTACAATAATTCGGTAGTTTAGCTGCAGTATTTTAATATCTGATAAATAAAAACTAATGTTTGTGTGGTTGTATTCTATGCGTTCGCGCAATGAAACGTTACACAGTTGTTGTTGTCACGTACGTGAAGGTTACTGTAATAGTACCCTGTACCATCAACGTACAATGGATGGTATTGGAGTTGTTCAAGCAAAAGACAATGCAGACATGCCGGGCATTAACTAGGAACTTTCAGGAATTTGTTGGTCCGCCCCTTTAATAACCCGATGTTATAATCTAGCGCCGTTTTAATTTTAAAGATTTCATAGATTTCGTAGATTCTTAGATTATATTTTTTCACTGTATTTATTGAGATATGTTGTGGCCGTATGGTAATAATTAAATGCGGCAACGGTGAAAGATGTTTATTGAGAGCCGGCTTATGATCTACTCTTGCTTATGGACTAACAATACTAATAAAGAAATCTTACATACTATTGTTTAAATCTTATTGCTTACCTAACCTACATAATTTTGCATCACCTCTCTTTCAATCCGATGTGCAGGCAACCTAATTCGATATATTGAGGAGTTGCATTTTTATGTTACTTAAACTGACAATTCGTACATATTACATTATTAGTATAATAAAGAAATTTTTGTTTACGTATACTCTACACGATGTTCCTCTATCTCAAAAATTCTAAGATAGGTATATCTGTTACAGGCGTATTTTTCAGGGCTGGTGCTAAAAACAAGATATGTGTTATCGTAGGTACTTAGCTAAAGAAATAATTTATAATGAAACAGAACCGCGTCGTGAAAAGCATTATTTTAATCATTTCCTCTATTTCCCCATAGTAACAAAGAACAACTTAATAAAGTACCTAAAATGGTCTCCTTATCAGTTCAATGTTTGTTTTAGGATTACTGCGATACCAAATTAGGCGCCAATGTCAAGTTCAAAAACTTCTTGACTCACTTGAGTGGAAGGCACCTCTGTTTGTTTTTATGCACAAACTTTTTTAACATTTTAGAATAAGTACCATTCAAACAGAATAGGTAAGAGGAAAACTAGCTGTGTAGCCACAATTGCACAGAAAGCTGTAAATATTATTATCACTATGGTCTAATTTTGTTCATATTTTAGGGAATCCGAGAGTAAATTAGATTGTAGATTCTCACTTGAGACTGAACGTTTTTTGATCCTTGTAGAAAAACCAAAAACTTCTATAGTTGACAGACGTATTTAAATAAATGCTAATGACGGGTACATTTTACAGTCAGAATTTATTCACTACTTGTAACAGAAGCGAATCCATTATTGTAATATTCTAGGTATTTGCGATAAATTGATATTTTCTTGCAAAATTACCGTGGAAAAACGCTGAACCTAAATGTAATTTGAATCAAATCGAATTGTAAATTTGAAGGCGCCGCCGTGCCGGTGCAGGAATGTTTGAATAGATTAAGGTTCCCTTCAGAACTGAGAGCCTATCGCCAAGGGGATATGTGCATTATTCAGAGCTTGGCATACTATGTAGTAGATACGCGGCGTTATCGGCAAATAAGCAAACTTTTTGCGAGCATAAAGGCTTGGAGATATAAAGCGCGACGTTTGCAACGTGCACTTTTAATTGAACTAAAGGCCGTGTCTGATTGAACAAGTGGGTACTCTTATATGAATGCAATGCAAAGAACTGTACAGTTGGCGTCCAAAAAAATAGCTCGGACCTACGCAATTGGTGATTTATCAATCTATTAGGTGGAGCAAAGTGAGACGCGAAGGAGGGACAGATGCCATTGCGCGATTGGTTCAGTAGTCAACCTTTTGTTTCTCATCCAGTATGAACAGCGCCTAGCCGAAAAACACATCTCCCCCAATGTTGTCCAGAACTTTTTACCGTAAACCAACAGCTGTAAAAAGCATGGCGTAAATGGCCTCTGCAGAAGCTGCGTTGAATATGTTTTCGTTAAGCGTTATGTGTGTCCAAATCTTTAGTATATCAGGCCACATATTCTCATGGTCTTGGTCATCGGATGTTGTTGACAAGAGGGCACACGGTAAAGGGTAAGTGAAGGACGTTTCGATATGAATTTCAAATGGCGCCGTTTGAAAAATGATGGTGTATTGCGATATTTATTAGATAAGTCTCTTTGTATTTGCAGTATAAATAAGTGATCGGTATTGGTCTACCTGCTTTAATGCATTTATTATTTTGTATTAGGTACCTAGATCCCTCAGTGCTTGAAGACCAAAGTCTTCGAAGAATGCGTATTGCCAGTATGATGACATATGGATCCGAGACATGGTCGCTAACTATGGGCCTCATACGAAAGCTCAGAGTCACTCAGCGGGCGATGAAGAGAGCTATGCTTGGAGTTTCTCTACGTGTTCAAATCAGAAATGAGGAGATCCGTAGGAGAACTAGAGTAACCGACATAGCTCAATGGGTTGCGAAGCTGAAGTGGCAATGGGCAGGGCACATAGTTCGTACAACCGATAGGCGTTGGGGTCCCAAGGTGCTAGAATGGCAACCTCGCACCGGAAGACGCAGCGTTGGATGACCCCCCACTAGGTGGATGGACGACATCAGACGAGTCGCAGGGAGCCGCTGGATCCAGGCGGCGCAAGACCGTGGCGTGTGGAAGTCCCTACAAGAGACCTATGTCCAGCAGTGGACGTCTATTGGTTGATGATGATGATGATGATGATGACCTAGATGCTAATGTTGTTCACAAATGTTGGTAACATTTGAGGACAATTATATCAGTCCTATTAATTATTATCAGTCAAATAACAGTTTTTGGGTAACTTAAGTTGAAAGGAGTAGGTAGGTACCTAACTATTCCAATATATTATTTTGACTGTATTTTATGCTATTTAGATTATGTAGAATAGATTAGATAGAAAATCTTATAATCTATTTCAACTTTAGGAGTATAGAACAAAGTTAAACAGCTTAATTTTGCTCAGTCTTCGCGGATTATGTTAGAAACAGGATAGAGAACTTAGAACGCAAAGTTTAATATCAGCTATTAATATCGATTCACAACTGACACATCACACTCCTCGCGTTTTTAGAGAGCAGCTAGAGTTTTGTTAAAATCCTTTTCAAGGTACGAAATTAAAGGTACAAGTCGTACTACTGCAGGCAGCAGCAGCAGGCGACGTGTCGCTGGGACACTACTGGTTTCTATGTATTTCTATAAAATACTTTCCAGACGACGCACGAAAAGTTTATTTATTATGCTATTTAATCATGTAATTTTTTATGGAACAGTCCCGGGCTGATTGGTAGTGTAGTTTACGTGGGATTTTGGAATATAAAGTCCGTTAATGAGGCGCCGGGGCGGGTGAGAGCGCACCGGTGGCTGACAGGTGGCGGTCACGGCCCGGTGCGCCCCCCGTGCCATATCGTGCCCGGACCCTACCGGCCGCCTCGGGCTACCGCAACTTGGATTTGCGTCTGACCGAATTAGTAGGTACTTACATGAATATATTATTTTCTTTAATAAGTAATTTATTTAGACTCAATTCTGTCCCAAGAAAGCTACATCCTAAATCCTGCTTTATCCTCGGTCCAAACGGGACTTATTTCTTTTAATTTATTCAGATTCAGTTCTGTCCCAACAAAGCTATATCCTAAGTCCCGTTTTGACACGCTGTTTTGACGGGACTTAGGATGGATCTAGTCGTTTATTTACAGTTTCTCCGAAATCTAAAATCTGTTCTTAACTTACTCACGACAGACTGACTTTATACTAAGTACTTACTTGAGTGCAAGTTGTCCCTGTACCGAGTAGATGATGTCCGCAACTTCGTCCATGTGGATATAGGTATACCTAGGTATTTTAAAACTCCCGTGGGAGCTTTTTGATTTCCTGATAAAAAGTAGTAGCCTATGTCCTTCCCTGGAATGGAAGTTAATCCCAGGGAAGGACTAGCTTCCACCTTTGTAACAAATGTAAAAATCGGATAATGGATGAGCCGTGAAAAGTTAGCGCATTTATAATATTAGTATGGATATCGGATTGTTTTCAATTGTTTTTCAAATTAAACGATCGCGCACAAGTATTATTACATAACATGGCTCTTTATAAATTTCTCGCTAAACTAAACATCGATTAGGTAATTGTGTATTGTTCCCTTCCTAACAATATCATAATGTAGAATCCGTCAGCGGATTATATCTGAGTCACCATCACACCATATCGCGCGATGCCTCCACTGGCTACTGAGATGTATTACGCAACGTCGCGTGTCGCTGTGCTGTTCGTTGAAATACGAAATAAGAATTCAGTAATCAGTAATTTAATTTGCCTTTCTGATTCTGCTTATCTTCAAAATTTGCATCGATGTTAAGTTTATTGCTCACGATAACGAATTGTTCAACTCTGTCTGGGAGAAAAGAGTTTGATTTTGATTTATTGATACCAATTAAAAACAAAACAATTGCTGTTTGAGTGTTACTTTTTGCTATATATATATTTTTTTATATATATATTTTAGTCACGCTTGGGACGGCAAAGCTAAAACGACTAAGTACTTTTTTTTGGATTTCGTTTTCAAATTTTCTTGTTTTTATACTTATATTTGTTTAGATGGTCCCTAGTCTTCCTTAGGATAGGACACTGGTGCCAATTTATAATATTATCTGACCGGAAAATCAAACTGAGAACTATTTTCTCTACGCCAAAGCGGTCATAAAAGAAAGAAGTAAAATTAGAGCAGACAGCAGTTTAATAGGAAATGGTGAACGAAGTTTCTTGATGGCAGTATAACTTCTTTACTAGACGGTAATAAAGAAAGTTGGAATTATAGTGAGGTTTATTACTCGTACCTATAGTTCGACAAAAAACGTAATGTAAGCCGACACGGAGTGCAGGCACGCGCGTGACATATGTCGCGAGAAACCCTCCGTTAAGTGTGCACCTAGCTACTCCTATAAAGGCTGTAATCCACCTCAAGCGTTACTTTATGTTAAAGCTCTATTTGTGCGCCCTCTCTTACCATTACACTATACCCTGTATATACCAACTATCTATACAGTTTATAATAAAACTGCAGGTCCAATTCGGTACATTGAAGATATTTTGAATTTTTTTTGATGAAAAAATTACAGTTTTGGGTTCAGTATCAATTATAGAGTGCTATAATCGATACTGAACAAAAAACTGTAATTTTTTTCACATGTGTCTGTCTGTCTGTATCATGGCCGCGCATCACGCCGAAACAACTGAATGAATTATCATGATACAGTTATTTAAGGAATATTTCAGAAAGAAGTGTAATTTTGGTGATGTTGATGCAGAAAATTTTAAACACCCGTTTTTATACGCGTTTTACTGTGTATTAGTTTTTAATGGTTTCTCCAAATAATAATTTTGCGTTCAAACCTCAATTTTCCATAAGTTTTGTCAAATATTTGTACTTATAATAGGTATGCAAGGCCAAAGTATTATAAAATTCCCGATAAACAAAGGTCATTCGTATTTTTTAAAGTGAACACAAATTTGCACTGACGGACTACGTAGACAGTGCTCGGTGTTTACGCCCCTTTGGGTAAAACGACACCTATGAGCATGTTTCAAAACTGGTGGCCCGTTACCAGTCTATAGAAGTCTTTGATGGAAGGGTAATCTGGGTTCTCCAGAGCAACTGTATTTACCTACTCCATTTATCGCACTGTTTTGGATAGCATTCAGTAGTGTGATGCCTTTAGTTCATTTGTTGATTAGGCATTTTTTCTACGCTCTTAACAAAAGGCATTACTTCTAAAGGGCATGGAACCATATGAGCGAGTATAAGCATTTTAACGAATTATTTTTCAATTCAAGGGTTCAGCGACCGGTAAGTTTAGTTAGAGGCATTTCTGTATTTTAAACAAAATATGTCCTGGAATTAGGTGGTACATACTTATTTGAAGTATGTTTATGTAATTTGGTTCCAGAAGGGAATTGGGATTTTTTTCCATTTTTGCTCATTACGAGATAATCGATATTATACTGTCCTTATAATATTCATAAGTAATAACAATAAGTGAAACTGTAGTTAGAATTTAGAAACCTATATTAAAATATTTGATCTTACATGTATTATGTGTATGAAAATGATATGCATTACCTGGGTGTTTAAAATAGTCAAATACTTATAAAGTTCCAGAGTAATCTTCCGATTTTGGTTCCGTTTTTACGGTCCTGTACCCGAAGGATGCTAACGGCAGTCGGGACCCTATTACTAAGTCTTCGCTGTCCGTCCGTTTCTGACTGTCAGCGGGCTGTACCTATCTCGTGAAACGTAATAAGTAGAGAGTTGAAATAATCACAGAATGTGTATGTGTATATGTGTTTTATAACTGCTAAGTATAACAAATAATATAAAATTCAAAATGCTTGCCTTGAAAGTTTAAAAAAAAAATAGGTTTTATTTCTTGTATGATGGTACTTGAGTCTTGAACCCTTCGTGTGCGAGTCCAACTCGCACTTGTCTTAGTTTTTCTTCTTGAAAGACGGCACCCTAATAAAATTGCGTCATTTAACCCTCAAGTGACCACCATATGGTCAATTACTCACAACAGGTTTCATCCACGTGCCGGGTATCACAGGACTTCAATTAATTGTTGTAACCCTTCGCGTGTACCTGTGTAAGAGGATAGCTCATTTCACACAGCATTGGGTTGCAATACCCAGTCGTGTGTCACGCGGAAAATGAACAATTACTTACTCGACACTTAATTTTTAAACGAATTATACGAATCTTTAAACTAATGCAGTGATGAAAAAACGATTGTAAATAATTTAGAGATATAGAATAAAATATATTGTGAGATCTCATATTTATAGTAAAAATCATCCTATACATCCGTGCATTCTAGACGAAAATATTATGATTACTAAATATATAACTAAGATTACGGCCAGTAGTATACAGGCAGAAATTCATTAGAAAACTAAATAATAAGAAATTCTTGGAATACATCCAAAACTGTGATAAACCATTGTAAGAAGAAAAATTTTCTTGTGATTTTAGTTTTTCTCTAACAGTGTCGTGTCCATACTGTTGATTCATGAGTTTTGCAATTGGAGCTTTTTGCTGACGTGCTCATTCGCGGTATCAGTACCCTTATTATTATAAATGTGAAAGTGTGTTTGTTTGTTGGTTTGTCCTTCAATCACGTCGCAACGGTGCAACGGATTGACGTGATTTTTTGCATGGGTATAGATAAAGTCCTGGAAAGTGACATAGGCTACTTTTTATCTCTGAAAATCAAAGAGTGCCTACGGGATTTTAAAAAAACCTAATTACACGCGGACGAAGTCGTGGGCATCAGCTAGTTCGCTATAAACTCCGAGAAATGTAAAAAAATGCTCTTGTTGATTCCTCAGTATCTAAAATATACATGATCAAGCCATCGGCGGCCCACTACTGAGCGCAGGTCTCCTCTCAGAATGAGAAGGGTTTAGGCTTTAGTCTACCACGCTGGTCCAGTGCGAATTGACAGACTACATGTGATATAAGTTATGACAAACTAAATGACGCCCGCGACTTCGTCCGCGTATATTTAGGTTTTTGAAAATCCCATGGCAACTCTGCTATTCTGGGATAAAAGTTGCCTATGACAATTTCCGGGACGTAAGCTACCCCTGTACCAAATCTATATACCTATTTAAAAGAAAAAGCTGACTGACTGACTGACTGATCTATCAACGCACAGCTCAAACTACTGGACGGATCGGGCTGAAAGGCTTTTATAACGTAGACATCCGCTAAGAAAGGGTTCAAATGAAAATTCAACCCCTAAGGGGGTAAAATAGGGGTTTGAAATTTGTGTAGTCCACGCAGACAAAGACGCGGGAACAAGCTAGTTTCATATAGATCAATTAAACGAATGGGCTTTTAAGAATCCCGTGGGAACTCTTTAACGGGATTCTTTACACTATGTCCGACCCCGGGATGTTAGCTAACTTTGTCCCAATTTCATCAAAATCGGTTAAACTGTTGGGCCGTGAAAAGCTAGCAGACAGACACACTTTCGCATATATAATATAAGTACGGAAGTATGGATAGTATGGAAGTATAGATTAACACTAAGAAGAAAAAAGAAGGCTTATTTATCCGTGTTCTTAGTTATTCACACAAATCATTTTTACGGGATATTTTTAAAGGCATATTCAGTTAAGGAGATTCCCCCATTTAAGTAAGACGTGTTGTAATAAACTAGACAAAGGCACGCATATAAAGCATTTTCGTGTAGGTCTCCACAATACGAGGTGACTTGAGAATTCCTTCTCCCCTAACGGAAAGCTTTATTGCACCCTACGAGCCTTATTTTATTACGTGTGCACAATCTTATTGTGCCGTTTATTCGAGTTGTGAATTAATAAGAGATATAATTTCGTGATATTCTGATGACCATTGAATGTAGAGCTAAAATGTTTGCACTTAGCGAAAGAAAAAATTGAATTATCTTTTTCACGTACCTCAATCTTCGTGACGGTTACATATTCAGGGCCAGAAATACACGTAAGAAATCTAACAAAGTGTGACAAAAAATTGAACTACGTTTTTCACGTAAATCTACGTGACAATTACTTACGTACCTATTCTGGGGACCATAAGAAGTAAACGTGACACTGGAGTTACGGAAATCTGCTAAAGTTTGGGCAAGCCACGACACGGCAACACACATGTCACGTTATTTTACTTGAAACACTAGGCCCTAGTGTAATTTTTTCAGGATAACGATTTATCATCATCATCATCATGATCAACCTATCGCCGGTTACAAAGCACGGGTCTCCTCTGCGAGTGAGAATGGTTTTAGCCATTAGATAACGATTAAAAAGCTCATTTTAATAAAGAATGAGAAACTAAAAAACAGTATACAGGTTTTCTGTCCCTGAAAATCGTAAAAGCTTTTTCGACTGTTTCTGTTTTAATTTTACGACAGTTTTAGTGATAAAAACATATTGCAAACAAAAAATGTAATTAAAAAGAGCTAAAATGGCTTCACAAAACGGAAGATAATAGAGGTATCCACACCCCACAATGTAAAAAGCTTTCGACACAGCTCAAACGATAATTAATTTTCGGGGCAAGAGCCCGAATAACTGAAATTGTTCCGACTCGTTTAACGTTTTGCAAAACGGGCTAATTACTGCTACAGGCAATTTGATGAATTGCCTAATCGCTCATATTACTTACCACATTGTTTCTGTTATAATTACGCAGAATAATTCATTAATTTTATTAATATCATCATAGCTAAAGACAAGCGGATCATATGTAGGTATGTGTTTGATTTAGTTGATTTTAGTTTCTTCTTCTTCATGTATCTCTCCATTACTGTCCATTAAGCCAGCAGTCAGTTTCTTAGCTCCTTGTCCTTGGCTCGACGGAATAGTTCTCCGACTGTTTTTATTCTACGAAACATATAAGGGAGTGGCCGTGGATGTTTCGTAGCCATGACTTCTTTTTTCTTCCCATCTCTATTTTTCCTGCGATTAACCATGATTTTACACATTATTATCTACAGCATCTATCGTGTCGCTAAATATGGCCAAAGTACGAGATCTTACGCTGTTTGATGGTTCTAACTAATTCGGTCTTCCTCTGCATTCGGGCAAGAACCTCAGCGTTAGATACCTTACCTGTGCAGCTTATGTGGCCCTTAGTTAACTACTAAGCTATTCTTAGAATAATAGCATGAGCGTAGACATTGCTGGACATTAGTTTACCTGTATCATGGTCCATTATGAACCATGATACAGATACACTATTATTTGGTGTATATACGGCTTTGAGTTATCGCCTGTATTAAAATGGTAGGAGCTAAAGCATTGAGTAAGCATTACATTACAAGATTGAAAAAAAGTATCTCTAGTGAATAAAACCCTTGCTTTCTATTTTTAAAGGGTTTTAATCACGCCTAAAAGGCTATAACCTAGCTATTAGTTACAAATTAATCCCATAGCAGACTGAATCACATTGCAATGTTCAACGTTTTTTCCACTCGATAAACTGCACCAATGTAACATAGTATCAAATAGAGTTCTACCTCTTTTCGCTTCGTAAACCGTGATAGTATAGCTGAATTTTAAAATAAAATGGAGCTTTATTCCATTGAGATTAAAATCAAATGGTTTTAGCAGGAATTAACTCGGGACGGGCATATTAGGGTTGTTTCTAAGTGCAGTTTTACAACAGTTCCTTGAAAATTGCACTAGACGTATTTATGATCGCGTAGAGAACATTTATGGCTCCACTAAAGGCTATATTATTGCATAGTGGCCTGTAAGGGATGTGATATCTATTCTAGCAGTAGTAATAATGTTATGGACCCTTATCATTTGTATTTTGTAGGTAAAGAACGTACGTAGGTACGAAGATAAAATGAAAACATATCTATGCTATTTCTTTTTAGATATACCTACAACGTATATATTTGTATATATATATCTGTCTGCCTGCTAACCTTTCACAGCCCATCCGTTCAACCGATTTTGACGAAATATGGTACAAGGATAGCTTACATCCCGGGGAAGGACATACCCTTGTAAAATCAAAGAGTTCCATTGCATTCATACGTATATATCACAAAAAGGGATTATGTGGTGTGGGCCCTAACCTTTTTAATTCTGAGAAACCCGTAGGCCGAGCGATGGGTTGATGATGATAATGCAAGCGAACTCCATCGTAGGCTGCACCTTCACTTACCATGAGGTGATCATAGTCAAGAGCTTCATATACCTATATTTAAAAAAGCTATGCTTATAGGATAACCCTACATAATGAAAAATTTTTTGAAGACATGATGAGCAGTTATCTTGAGCTTTTTCAATCTTGATGTCCCACTTCAAGACATCAAGAGTATTGTTCGCACAAAACAATACGCGTTAAAATAGCACATTCATTAGCAGCGTAGCTAGTTTTCATTTGGCCCCCTATTCGTTGCTATATGATATAGCTCTGCTAGACAATCGTGAATCGAGCTTATAGTAGGGTTACCATATATATAAGTGACCTGCAATAATTAATTATTTCTCTCAACGATTTTTTTATAAAATTATTATGTTTGACAGTAGCAGTTTGATTATTTCAATGTATAAGTAAGAGTTTTATTTCCCGTGTAGGTATTGTACATCAATGGTGCTTAGTATTAAATGTTTAAGTGCATATTATATTATAATTAATCTATATGTCTAGTTAGTACATAGAGATATAATATGCAGAATGTATCTATTCTAAACGGACCCTAGGTGCATTCGAGAGGAGCCCCAAGAAAAAGGATATAGGAGGTACACTGGGCGTACACATCAGAGCTAGGTACCTACATTTCTTTTCTCTAGTTCTCGCGATTATTGCAAAGTCATTTTGCTCTCAAACCGGGAGCAACTGGCAACCCTAGCTGGTACGAGTAGCAAAGCGGCAGTTTACGGGGCAATCTGGGCCGTCAACTTGTATCAGTCTACTCGTCCGAGGGAGGCAGACGAAGTGGCGACGGCTGGGCGCCTACGTAGGGATGACACACTCCTCCAAACTACTAGACCTATAATAAATTAGGCTATGAATGGAATTGCTGCTAGACTTTTCCTAGGACCTAAATATTGAACGTTATTTTTAGGTATTACCTACTGAACCCAGTTACTTTATTTAACACAATATTTATGTAAGTTTATGTAATATTTGAAATGCCTTACGCCTTGTTATTATGGATCTATCCTCCATACTAAAAAGGCGTAAGGCGAAAATCTTGCGAGTTCAACCTACTGTACCTATGTTACGTACGACTCAAAAGCGTATGTCGCGCCGTTGATGGAAACAGGCTGAAGACAAGAATGTTTTCTAAATAGTCATTAAAAATTGGTTAGATTTTCTTATGATACATTTTATAATCAGTGATTGATCTAAATAGAAAAATAACAAGTATTATGACCACGATGAGATATAGCATCGAAGTGTCCATTGTAACTACGACTGAAGTTACAAATACCCCATTGTAGGTAAACATTTTCTAACATTGTAGTTAGAACATGCTATAGTAAAGTAAATAATAAATTAGTATCTAAAGTTAAAAAAATGCAGACCCTACTGCACCCTTTTTTCCAGGCGTCACGAAAGAGTCGGCAACGAGAGATCTCGACATAAGCTGTCGCTTTTCCATTGAAGTCGGAATTAAGAGAGCGCCTCTGTACGACTCGTTAGTACTAATTCAGTTTTCAGCTCAAAAACCCGCCGCTTTGATAGACGGCTCTGTGACGAGAAAAGCGCTCTAAAGAGAAAATTAAACCTAACCAAATTTGTTTAAATTTTCCTGTGGGAGTTTGTAAAGTGAATGAAAATTAGCACGTACAAATAAAGTTTGAAATCTCCCAAAATTCTGTCAGAAAGTAGTTTTGAGATGCTTTCTTTATTGTTCTTAACTTTTAAAGCACTAATCTAAACAAATATTCAATAGATGTTTTTTCAAATCTTCACCAACAGATACAGTATCTCTCCACAAAGGTACTTATCTATTTTAGTGTAGGTACCAAGGCGTATCAGCTGATTAATAACGCCTTTTTTCTAAAAAGCCTAGAGTAAAAAGAGACAACTTATCGTAACAACAATAGAATTATTATTCTAGGGTCTCATTTAGGCTAATTTTTGACTCGAATATCAGCCGTAGCTTAGCCGAGGTCTACGCCGCTACGCCGCGCTACGTGACTACGTGACCGACTAAAATTTGATGGATGTTGCTTGTACATAAAGACATACGAGCTCCCGCCTTACTTTATATTTCGTACCTACTCGAGAGACAGAACAAGCAAAAACTGGTTAATACATTCTATAATGTAATCTTATGAATGAGAACGTACCTTTTGAGAAATTTAATTACATATATTTTGTTTAAGAAAAGTTATATGATGTTGATGGTAATAAAGAATAGCAGGATGATGTCTTATTCAGAATGCTGTACTTTTTTGCTAGGCAGTTTTTTTAGTTATGTGGACTTAGAAGGTACAAGTACATAGTTTATGTGCGGGGGGAAACAATACCTCTACTTAATCACAGTAAATAATTAATAGTGACAATACGACTGCCATTGAATTTAGGTCTTTCTTACTCGATAGATATTTACTAATGTTACAAATACGAAAGAGTGCTTGTTTTTTACCTTTTCACAGCTCAATTGTTAAGAAACATATTATTTTGACCAGGAGTTATTTAGCATCCAGAAGACGACCTAGCATAATTTTATCCAACCTAAATTCTCACGGCTGAAGTTCCTAGGATCAGCTAGTCAGTTCTTTCGTTTGCGATATGGATCCATTTCAAAGTTAGTTCCATACTTGGTACCTTTAATTACACGGAATATTGAATACTTTTCCAAGAAAGAACTAAATTCGTACAGCCTTAGCGATCCACTTACAAGGTCGCCTACTGGTATAATATTTACAGTAACATCGTCTTGGATCGATATCCTTACTGTTTGTTCTCAATTTTTCGGCTGAGACGTATTGATTTGAGGAAAGTAGGCCACATTTTATCGGTAATCAAGTATACATTTGATTGTCGAAACAATCATTACTGCGAAAACATCGCTTTTATAGCTTGCCATTTTATGTAGCTCTATTTTTAACAGTTGTCTTAATCAGTTTTTGGGACTCATGGGAACTCTTTGGGATTGTATACTTTTTATACCGGAAACATGGAAATTTTCCGGAATGAAAAGTATGACCACCTCCAGGGTGCAAGCTACCAATTTTCATCAAAGTTGGTTAAACTATTGAGCCGTGAAAAGGCAACAGATAGAGTATAGACACTTTTGGATTTATAATAATGAATAGATATTTGAACTCCTTTTCAAGTCATTGTTGTACCTATATACCGATACGATGTGTTAGCAACTTTCGATAACCTCTAAAGGAAAAGTATAAAGCGGATTGAAATTTTTTTTAGTTAAGGATAAGAATTAAGTTAAGAATAATAACAATTTTCCTGTACATTACAACAGACGTATGTTATAATTAGCTCGGCTCATAGCACAGATAAAGGGAAGAATCCGAAAACCGTGAATTTGACAAAAAAAAAACAAAAAAGTGTTATTTCTTGTACGATGGTACAGAACCCTTCGTGTGTGAGTCCGACTTGCCCTAGGCCATTTTTTTACGTTTTTAAATGAACGTAATGTGTTGTTGCAGCCACCGAGCTAGACCTGCTGGCCGCGCTGTCGCTGCACAACACGTCACGCGCCGGCGTCAGCGGCGCTCCAGGCATGCAGCCACAGCGGACCGCCTACGCCCTGCAAGGTACCTAACTATATGAATACTAATCTATATAATTATATAAAAATGATTCGCCTTAATGTATATACGCGCATACTTTCCGAACGACTGCACGAAATTGGTTAATTCTTTTTTTTGTTGTTTCTTATTGTCACGACAAGGTTTGAATGAAAGAAAATTTTTGGAAAATACACGGGAAAAGACATTTTATCTATCTCTACGTAGTATAAAATAAAGTAGCTTCCCGCTGTCTGTATGAACGCTTAAATCTCATAAACTACGCAACGGATTTCAGTTCGGTTTTTACCAATAGATGGAGAGAAAGGTTTATATGTATAATTATTAAATATAGTTTTATATTAGTTTGTTGAAAAATTACGATAATTGTTTAAAATGTTGGAAGAAATCAAGCCGACGCGACTGTGAGTTCTCATCGAAAATTCACTAATGTTCTATGCTAATATTATAAGAGAAAAGTAGGATAAACTCAACAACTACTCAACCGATTTTACCAAAACTCTTTCACCTATAGAAAGCTACGTTATCAGCAAGTAACATGGCTTACATTTTATTTTCAAAAAGTTAGAAATCCCTAGGAAAATTGTAACAATGCATATTGCATATGCAACAAAAAGTAGATTGGTTTGATAGTAGAGTCTGATAGTAAAGACAATTAAACGAAAACACCACGTCTACGTATATTGTGTAATGGATCGTAAACATTGCAAGGCGGAAGGTGCAAGGTGCAATCCATTTCAGGTGTAATTTCACTTAGAGCCTCTATCCAATGGCGGCGGGCGACGGCACACCTCTTTACATTATTATCCAATGTTGTTCCTCACATGTACCTAATATGATTCATTCATTTTATTATGTATCTGTATCTGTCTATTATTTAAATTACGAGTAGGTACCTAAAACGTACGAGTAATACGAGTCAGCAAAAGGTTTTACTGACTTATCTACAAAGACCGCAATTACACTTACACGACAAATTATACCTAATCAAAAATTCTACGGGTTTTTAACGTTTTCGGTATTGACACCTAAGAATGTGTTACGAGTCTGTATGATGTATAATAATCGTGCTGTAGATAATAATAATTAATAGGTACATAGGATAGAAAGTGTTGACTAAATATCACACTAATATTATTATAAATGCGAAAGTTTGTATGTGTGCGTGTGTGTATGTATGTTTGTTACCGTTTTCTTATATGTGGAAAATATACCTACTTTAATATGCTTTTCTTTCTTGCCTACAGCCTAACAATTTTAGGCTTGCATGTATCACATAATTTACACTTCTAACCACATACCTAATGGCGATAAACATATTATTGCATTGTTATTTTAAGTCGATTAGGTTTGCACGGTCTTACCTTGTTTCCGGGGCTAAAATTACAGCCATTAAGAAGGCGCTAGTTATTGGAAAATGAAATGAAAACGAAGTGGAATATTTAATTTTCTACTTTGTTCTTTTGATTTCGTTCCATAAAATTAGCCTTTCAACAATAATCTGACTTTTCAAGTTGACGTTAACTGTGTTTAAATTAACTCTGTTGGTATGGAAGTCAAATTCTTAATTCGACATTTCCATACAATTTTGGCAGATTTAACGTTGACTTACGGAAGGGTGCATTTTTTGGTCACCTACTACAATGAAGATCCCTCTATGAGTTTCCACGGTTGACCCTCGATGGCAAAATAGCTGGAAAAAAGACACCTGGCCATCAAAGAAGAGAGTGGTTTTATGATATAAGGGTCCGACATAAGTAATAACTGAAGATAATTCAAATTATAATAAGCTTCCAAAAGATATTTAAAAATACGTCTCTCAAAAAGTTCAAAGCTTTCATAAAATGCAAACTTATTAAAAAATCCTACCACAATGAAAATAATTATACTTTGACTTTGATTGGGCATGACCGCAAAAGTTTTTGCCTCGCTGACAGTCGAGTTTCATTTAAAAGAGGGAGAGAAGAACCGCATGATGAACGTTAACTTAAAAAATTACTTAAATTCGAGGCTCAGATTAACAAAGTACGGAGAAAACAGAGCTTTCATAAACTGCGATAGGAAGTAGTGCAATATTGCTACAATCCGGTGCTTGTGTTTGGATTATGAATCGTTTTTATTTCCGGATAAATTCAAATCAAAGGGGACGCACCCCAGTCACTTCGTTTGCAATTCTTATAGTAGAGAATCAAAAGTTGTATAAAGGCAAGTTTATTGACACGCTTCGATGGGATGGGTGCTTTACCGCACGTGCCGGACATCGCGAGATGAAATTGCATTTTTCCTGACATAAAACCACTACGAAAAAAAGACCCTCGAAATACGCATACAATCATATTATTATGAGTTCATAAAGGTAATTCAAAATTCTTGTTCTGTCCCATATAATGAATAAAAGGGATAAAATTAATAATAATAATATTATGACTCGACAATTCAAACCGTGACGTTTACAAGTATTGTAGCAATTTTGCAAACTTTTCTTCATCATTGGCTGGATACCACACCAATACCAATAATAATCCAATACTATCTAATAAAATAAAATAAATAAATGAAAAATAAAAAGCCTTCAATTCCCATGTTCCAAGTGATCGCTATTTATTATGAAACACTAACTGATGCCCGCGACTTCGTCCGCGTGGAATTAGGTTTTTAAAAATCCCATGGGAACCCTTTGATTTTCCAAGATAAAAACTCCTTCCTATGTCACTCTTCAGGTCTTTATCTATACCCATGCAAAAAATCACGTCAATCCGTTGCACCGTTGCGACGTGATTGAAGGACAAACCAACAAGCAAACACACGTTCGCATTTATAATAAGGGTACTGAATACACCCCTTTGCGAGTTAAGGCCTAGTAGTATCTAATCTAAGTAAAATGATCTAATAATGGGTTTTAAATAAATGCATTATTTGGAAAGTGGGCTTGATCCACAAATCAACATGTGTTTTTAGATGATTGAAAACATGAAACATCCCGAGGAAACTTCACACCTTGATATCCTTTTTTTTTTTTTTTTCGTTCGGGTAGGAGGAAAATCCTCATGGATGCCTCCGGCATGCCCGACTCCACAATGGCCCACGGACTGAAAACCTCCTCCCCCCTCCGCTCTATCTTTCAGGTAAAACCGTTGCATTGCACCTTGATATCCTGGATCAATGTAAATGACAATAATAATTGTAGCAAAGAAGGAGCACAATACATATATCTTGAAGGGTCAAAGTAAATCTGCATATACCTATGCTCTTCTGAAGAAAAATTCAGATATAAACGTTATTTCATGCCTGTTAGCTAATTTTGTAATATGAGACATTTTACATACCCTTGGGCTTACATTAATGTATCTGAAACTGGAAATCTAGCTGTAATCTCTCGTGCAATTGATTGTAATCCCCCAGGGCTGTCCCAAACAGTCCATTATCAATGAGCGGCCGTAATCCTCCCGGCAAATAATCCATCCCTCAGCGGGTGCCGCAAACGGTGATTAACGCACCGAGATATGAACTCAATCTGTCACATTCGAATAGGGTTGTCACTGGTGGGTTGCCTATAAATACTGATTCTGCAATATTAGTCTTCATTTCGTGACTATTTTGGGGTACCGATTCTGGTTGGGGTTAGAAATATTGGCCACGTTCTTAGACTTATTTGATAAATAAAGCTCTGACTTAAATACCTCTTTTTTAATTTTGGTTGGTTTCTTAACTTTGATTAGTAAACGTTATTGGTTATTAGGCAAAACAGGAGTAATTTACAGGTGCCTATAACGTCGGTTATATAATGATCGTCGATGCCAAACATGATACATATTTCGTAGCACCTGCACTGCAAGGTATACGCCTATTATATAATACAAATAAATATTTTAAAGTAGAATATAATAATTATATATTTTTAGAATGTACACTTTACAATTAATACTTTTGAATGTAGGTATAGGTAACTACTTTTTCAGCAAAACGAAATGTTAACGTTACTCCAAAAGAAAGTGTAAGGTTATTTATTGGTTTAATTTGAACATTATTATTTCTGATTTGTCAGCAGCCCTAGTGAAATGGGGACCTGCATTTTCACACGATTCACTTTACGTGTCGTAAAGCGCACCATTAGGCGAGATGCGAGATGTGAGCTGTGAGCTAGCTTGCGTAATTGTCGAAGGGTGGCCGCCCTAATTGTAGGGTCCGCTTTGTGTCGGTGTCAAACGTCGGCCCATTGTCTACAGAACAGTACTATTTAGCAACATGGCAATCTACCAAAACGTACTGACAGGTTCACTGCTACATTTGGACACAAGATATCATATCTTCTATAGTATATATAAAAAGTAAAAGCTGACTGACTGACTAACTGATCTATCAACGCCCATCTTAAACTCCTAAACGGACCGGGCTGAAGTTTCGCACGCAGATAGCTATTATGACTTAGACATCCGCTAAGAAAGGATTTTTGAAAATTCAACCCTTGGGTTTGAAATTTTTGTAGTCCACCCGGTCGAAGTCGCTGAAGTAAGCTATAGTATCTTAAAAAGACAAAAAGCAATCTAATAGATCTATCGTGTATCTCTGGTACAGAAAACCAGTAGATAGATCGATGCTATCCTTCCAATCCATCTTAACAGAATAAGTACAAGTTGAACAGTGCGGTGACCTGATTTCTCGGTATTTTATACCTACGAGAAAATATATTCTCTTACTAGCTGATGCCCGCGAAGACTTCGTCCGCGTGGATTTAGTTATTTAAAAATTCCGTGGGAAATCTTTGTTTTTCCAAGATAAAAAGTAGCATTTGTCACTTTTTAAGTCTTTAACTATATCCATGCACAAAATCACGTCGATCTGTTGTGACGTAATTGAAGGACAAACCATCAAACAAAAATACTTTCGCATTTAAAATATGGGTAAGTAAGGTAGTGATTAAATATATCACTTGCTTTAAAATAGATTAAGACGCTTCTGTTTTGTATATATCAATAGGTCAACTGAAGAACGATGAATCTGTCACAACAATAGCATAACCCTCGCACAGCCACATCCAGCTGAGTATAACAATTAACAATAGCAATTCAATACGTCTGTCTGTTTCAGACATCGATTCACTCCGTTGCCGTATACCATAGTCCATATCACGATAAGTCTGCAAGTGACAGCCGTCATTCTTCGCAGACCATTCGGAGACCATTGATGATAAATTGATGACCAATGATGCAAAAATAATGGACAGCAACTCGTAGCCCTAATTTGCCACTTGACATACAAAAAGCTCTAGGTATCAATCGAATATAGTCACTTTGTATTATAAATTTATTCTCTTCTAAGCTGTTTAAAATGCCTAGTATAAGTTATAGAGAAAATATCATCATAATCATCTCAACGCATCACGGGGCAACTACTGAGAACGGGACTCCTATCGGAATGAGAAGTGTTTAAACCATAGTCCATCACGCTATTCAGGTGCTACAATTAATTATTGACATTGATTCAGAATATCAAGGATCAAGTGCGTTCACGCATCGTAGAAAACATTAATGGAACTCTCAGGCAGGCATGTAGTTTTTCTCGCGTTGTTTTTCTTAACCGTTAAACAAAATTCATCAGCTTTACTTTCAACAGTTTTTCGAAACATTTCAAATTCAAAAGTTTATAAGTTGAGGACCTCTCTTTTCTTATCATTTTTAGGGTTCTGTACTTCAAAAAGAAAAAAGTAACCCTTATAGGATCACTTTATTGTCTGTCTGTCTGTCCGTCGTGTCTGTCAAGAAAACCTATAGGATACTTCCCGTTGGCCTAGAATTATGAAATTTGGTAGATGGGGTAGGTCTTACAGCACAAGTAAAGGAATAAATCCGAAAGTCGTAAATTTGTGGTTACATTACAAAAAACTTGTCATTAGCTTGCAGTGTTGCACATAAAAATGTTAAAATATCTTGCACGATGGTACGGAACCCCTCGTGTGCGGTCCGAGCTCGCAGGCGACCTTTCTTATCGTCTAAGCACTAAACTTCATCTCAGCTCTCATATAGCTCTTCATTCATAATAATTATTAATCAGATTCAAATATAGGCTAGAATATTGAGCAAAACCTTCACTGCCCACTATCCACCATCTATTAGTATTAGGAAGTAGTTACACATAATATGACTTAGTTAATGGTAATATTTTAAGCCTAATAGGATTACTTTATGCTCATATTTTAGCACCTACACTTAGTTAACTTTCAGACGTTTTTTTACTGAGCATGAACCAAGATCGAAAATAGAAATAACAGTATAGTATTAATGTCTTTACAATTAGGTAAAGCTTTTCTACCAAAATCAAAGAGTTTTTTTTGGATTTTAAAAAGGTCTCTGGCTACTTTTTATCCCAGAAAGTCAAAAAGGGTCCACGCGATTTTTAAAAACCGAAACTTACGCGGAAGAAATCGTAGGCATCCTCTCCTTAATAATTCTGGTTATGACTAATGAGTGTTAGTGCATTACCTTTGTTCTAATTTAGTATTAAAATATTTCAAGCTGTTTTTTTAAATTGTGGTCCATTAATTTATTTCATGCTTTTGTAAACGCCATATCCTAAGCGTGAGTTTGTGCCCACTTGCGTCACTGAGCTGCAGTGATTTTGCTCACTGATCCGTTATAATTCCAAAGTGAAGTCTTGTGACACGCTAAAGCCAATGCTTCTGTGAAAAATCATAACTGGACAATGGAATGAATTTATTTATATTTGTAGGAGTCATAAATTTAGGGTTCTTGTAATAAACATATTTAATTAAATTGCAGAATGGAGTTCTGCCAAAAATCTTTGCAGATTCTGCTTTGAGGACTTATATTCGCAAAGTTAATGCTGTATAGAAATCTGTATGGTTTTTACTACAAGCTTTACGTAAAACTTTGAGCTGCCTGAAGGTATCAGCATCCAGCGACGAACTTGTGAGACGTTCTAGTAGAAACTAACAGTCATTCGACTCTGCTCGGGCTATGTCAGTGCATTCCTTCATGGCATATTGTACGGTCCAAACGGTTGTAAAAAACGGTCTGTCCGTCAGTCTGTCTGTCTGTCAAAAAACTTAGAGGATACTTCCCGTTGACCTAGAATTATGAAAGGCAGGTAAGTAGGTCTTATAGCACACGTAAGGACAAAAATCCGAAAATCGTGAATTTGTGATTACATCACGAAAAAAAATTAAAATGTGCTCATGAACAAATAATTAATTAGTATTTTCAACTTTCAAAGTAAGATTAATATACCAAGTGGGGTATCATATGAAAGTACTCTACCTGTACATTCTAAAACTTTTTATTTAGTATGTTAAATAGTTTTTGATTTATTGTAAAAAATGACGAAAAAATACGATTGTAGCGCGGAACCCTAGGTGTGCGAGTCTGACTCGCACGTGGCTGGTTTTTTTTTTTCACTTTGGCTCGAGCACTTATATAGAGAAAGTCTATGATAAACTACTTCGGTGCTATTTGCCACTGTCTGCCTGTAAAATGTACATTTCCCTCTCTAGATGCTGTCAAGTTTGCATTCCATACTAGGCGGATATCAAAAGGGATGAGTGTCGTGTCATAACTATAGCCAATAAATAAATTCGCCGCAGGGTGCCATACAACGGTGTTTACACAAAGCGGAGCAAATATTTGTATGTGGCTAAATTTGACAAGGGTGGTTTAATGAAACCAAAACACTTTGGGGTTGCCCATAAATTTCTGTGTCCCGTTAATGCTCTCGCGTTATGGCATAAAATAAATTTGAGCTGGATTTCTTTAGTCGGACGATTGATGTATTTTATTGCCCAATGCAGTGCTTTTAACTAGCCGGTTATAGTTTCCGTTAAAGTCTTCCTCGCCCTGTTTTGGAGTAGAACTTAATATACCGCATTCGCTGGATATTTTTTTATGAAAATAGATAGATACAAATAAAATTGCTAGCTGGAAATATTATATCCTTAGATATTATGAGTATACCTATACTTTCGCCATTTGTTGTATTTGTGTTAGTGTCCAATCTTGTTTTTCTTTATTCAAAGCAGTGTTGAAAACAAGAATTAATATTAGCAACCTATAGTTTACTGTGTAGATTGAGGACTCAATTTCGCCAGCGCCAAAATTAAAATATGCTATTGTTGTATACCCTAATATTATTTTAGCGAGCGAAAAGTAAAATATGAAGCAATGTAATAACAATCTTATTCCTCCGAGGGAACATAACCAACCGACATAATAAGACCTCTCGGAATATTAAAAGGCATTCAAATGTTGTACGAAAATACGCATATTAAAAGTTCAAAATACAATGGATGTTTTCGTAAATCGTTTTGAGACACCGCTAATAGATATTAAAATATATTAATTTTGACAGCAGTAAATTATGAAAAGCATAATTTAGTTACTGATTAAGGTTACCTACACATATTTTCAGATAATGCCTTATACTTTTATCAATGTTAGAATTATAGAGTAGCATTTTATTTCCAAACAAACGACTCTCAAGACTGTCTGAGTCCGTCTTTTCTTGAGATTAGGCAGGTTACAATCTGGGAGCGTACTGCATTATTATCCCAAGAAATCCCAGAGCATTATGCGACGGATAGGAAGAGGTCGCGACCCTCAGTAATGCTGCCGTGCGTCGTCCTCTTGTTAGAAAGCGGCTAACCCTAAAAAGTAATTTTCGAGTTATCTCCAAAAAATGTGGGAATTTTGTAAAACTAACGATTCTAAAGAAGTTTGCTACATAAGACAAAGGTTTTTAATAATTAGTCTCTGGTTTTGTTCTAAGTGGTATTTTTTTGAGAAATATCAGTTTTACAAAATACCCACGTTTTTTGGCAACAACTCAAAACTATTGTTTGGGGTTAGCCGCTTTTTAACGACAGGGTGAACATACGACACATAGAGAGTATAAGGTAAGATAAAAAAAATAACGGCGAAGAAATAATGCTCCTAATCTCATCTCATGAATGTGGATAGAATTCGGAAAATTCATTTCATTTTCACAAAACATTTGCCAGGCAGTAGGCATCTAAAGGAGTTTTCTTCGTTATAGAAACCACACCGTGTTTGAATACGAAGTAATCCACTTAGATTGAATAGCTTATCACATGGAAATAACCTTAATATTTATTGTGGTACTGACGCAACTCTCCTATTATAAACAAGCACTATTAATCTATAAGGGAAATGTTATAATTCCCATAGTTCTCACGCAGTTTTCACTTTTTATGGAACTAGATGCCAAATCAATACTGTGATCTTTGTATTTTTTACAAATAAAGAAATAATAAAGATATAAAGAGAGTATTATTAGGAAAATCTTTTCTTACCGAATATTTTTCTTCAACTTTCACCGTCCACTGTTGTGTAAACTGTAAACAACTTCGTTATTTGTAGTTCAAATTATTTTGCTAACTATTTTTTTTAGTTCTCGGGTTTCAGAGGGCGTAAATACTTCTCGAAGTTCAACGCTCTGTCGGGAACTTGTCGGGAAAGTTTAGTCAAAAGAGATTTTGTACCGGATGCGAATTATTGCATTCAAACTTGCTCTTGAGGTAATGACTGACTCGTCTCTGTAGAAAATTGCTTTCTGAACTTTTGATAGTTTTTTATTGACTGTACTGGAAGCTTTAGTTTATTTTCTTGTGTAATTTCTTATCTTGTGAAAAAAGTCGGTCAAGTGCGAGTCGGACTCGCACACGAAGGTTTCTGTATCATCGTATAAAAATAACACTTATTAATTTTTTAATTTTCAAGGCGGCCTTTTTGAAATTTTTATTATTTCCTGTTATAGCAACAACAGAAATACACATTCTGTGAAAATTTCAACCTGTTACGGTTGACGAGATACAGTCCAATGCCAAACAGACGTACAGACGGACGGACAGCTGAGGCTTAGTAATACGGACCCCTAAAAACAATTTATATCGGTTTTACTTTTGACCCATGATTTTACATAGGTAGGTACATAAGTAGATAATTTTAGGTAGATTGTAGCAATAAATTAAAATGCTAATGGTAATGGCTTCGTCGTTATGTCACTGACTCACCCCAATACAGATATCCACCCTATCCTAAAACAAAACTAAGCATTTTAGTGACCAATCCTTAAAATACTTCTGCACCCACCGGTGAGTATCTGCAACCCACCTAGATATTGTATCGTTCAGTGCAAGTTATTATTGATGTACGGGCTGCTACGGCGTAGCTCGGCTACAAATGTAGAACCTATGTTCCTGCGCAACGAAAGCTTTGTTTCTTGTGAGTAGGGGGGTACAATAGGGTATTTTACCCTTCTTTAAGTGTCTTAATTTCATCCTAAAGTGATAATAAAAATCCGTCCAGTAGTTTAAGCTGTGCGTTGACAGATCAGTCAAACAGTTAGTCAGCTTGTCCTTTTATATGTATATATTTATTATACTTATAGATTTCATCGTTTATCTAAAATACTCTTAGCAACGCGGGATATTAACAGACTTTTAATTTAACTAATACCAACCCCACACGACCAACAAGCTTCGTAAAAGCTTAGATTTTAATTAAAATTTTACTCTACGACAATTAAGGCTATTTCATTCGCAATCCCAGTCCCCCGAGGAGCCAGGGCCGAGTCCCCTTCCGCGACATTACCGCAGGGGTCCATCACGCATCCACGTGTTCGTCATGCTACGGCTGTCCCCTCTCAAATCACTGTATTGCGCTCTTTATTAATACGTGTTTGTCTGTGCTCGTGACATATTGTTAGTTTGGCTTATTTCGCTCCGTTACATTTACAACCTTGCTGGTGCAGTGGTAAAGCTCTGTGGTCTTATTAGTGGGAGGTCCCGGGTTCGATTACTGGCAGGGGGTTAGTTTCTAAATTTCTGGTCTGGTGGGAGGCTTCGGCCGTGGCTAATCCTTCTATCTTAGACTGCATCATCAGTTACCACAAGTTAAGGGCTAACTTATATTGAATTTAAAAAAACAATTTGAAGGAATCGAATGTTTTTTTAGTGATTCGATTTCATTTGGTCCTCGATAATTCAGGCTTTAATGAAGTGTATTTAAGTGTGTATTTTGCTGTATGTACCCTACTTTCATAACATATTATTGTTTCAATACAAGAAACAAGAGGATTGAATGGGTACTATTGAAATAGGGTCTTTGAATATTATATTATCTAACTTAATTGCTTGATGATGACTTAGTTAAGATCATATTTGATTTTGTGCTTGTGATAGTAAACTTAAATGATGTACCACTTTCAAGTAGGCCAACCATATTATTATCTTGCAGAATCAAACGCTAAAATTAAATTAAATTATACAGAAAACTTTCTTAGAATTTATTATTTGGTCGGAATTGGAAGTTGGCAGGCTGCCAGTATATCTAAAGCCTCGTACAAGACGTCGCGGCGTAATCACGGGGAGTAGCGAGCCTACTTACTGATTTTTATCGAAATTTATTGCACCGCATAAGCCTACTTAATGAGGTCGAGTAATGTTGGTATAGGCATAATAATAGGCTTTATTTATTAAGCTAAGATCGAAAGGGTGTAGGTTTGAATCTAATTCATTAAACTAAATTTTAGGCAAAGATACAACGAACAAGAAAATAGCAGCGATTGGCATTTTTCATTTTTCTGGGAAGGTTTCTGAACTGAAACGTTTCAATATGGTATCAATATAATCTTATGCGTAGAGTGCCCCTCCTTGCCGTTACATTATATTATGCGTGCAGTGTCACTCCAGCCATCGTTCCAGAAGCCAAGTAAAATCTAAGGTCTCTTTTAGTCTCTTTCAAAGTTTATCCATTTTGGAGAGACCCTGTGAGGGCCAGACCTTCGATATTTTATAAAAACTGAAAGTTTCTTTGAGCATTGTCCCCAACACATTGAGGAACGTTCAGCGACTACGAAGTTTGAATCATTGCATCGTAGGGTTTCAGGTAACAAAGGTGTATACAATGTTTTATCAAAGTATTTATAATTATTTTTAATATTTTCTTCCTAAGTGCATATTAATATGTGTTGGGTAGTAGAAGGAGTGGGTCAGTAGCAACTTGCAACTTGAATTATATTTGTATGTTGTGTTCAGGGGAATCGCGGTCGCTGCAAGTGGAGGGCGCGGCGTTCGAGCGCGCCGTGGAGCTGCTGCGGCGCTCGCCCGAGTTCACGCTGCTCGCGGCGCTGCGCCAGGAGCCCGCCAACTCCGGCACCATCCTCTCCTTCTCGCACGGATACAACAGGTAACGCTGATCACCTTCTGCTTATGTGGCCCTGGTACCAGAAAGAATTTAAATGTCTTTGCCTAGTACCGCTCTAAACCAGACTACAACAATTTTTCAGAAGATCAATTTTACTGAATCATACTGAAACACCCGGAGCTATAAAATTAACAATTTTCTAATGTTTTGCATGCAGTGTGTTTCCAATGTTTAGTGCGTACATACTCTCATGTATATAAGGTCATAATCACTAACTAACTATCTTTAGACAATGATGGGTCAGTTGCTGCCTAAATATTATTTTGTAATGTATTTTTATAAAACCTGATCATTGGTAGATTATGTGTTTTGGAGATACACTTTTCTAATAAGTTTACTTATTTGATGTCGGGTAGAGGATCGGCATGGCCGGCCGGCGCCCGTCCGATTGACTGCAGCGCGGCGGGCGCGCAGCAGCGGGGGACCCCAAGCCGGCATCGCTCACCGGTAAGTTCTAGATCTCAACATCGCTGCGCGCGCACGCATACTGCGCCTCGACGGCATGCGTGCGCGCGCATAGGGGAGAATCATGTATCTTGGAATGTCCTGTGCCTCGGAATGCCCTCCTCGATCCATCCGTTAACCTAATTGCGCTCACTGTGACCCTGCATGGCCGTATGTGTGCGCGAGCGGGCCGACTTGCATGCGTCCATCGTGCCTCCTCCACAGTCGTCCGTCTTGTGTTCTGTGTCTTGACGTGTTTTGTTCTTATCTGTCTAACTGCCCCTTATGATCCGTCTTTTGTTAATGTTCACTGGATGTTGTTTTTTGCCGCCGCGACCCGCGCCCGCCTCGAGGCTCCACCTTCGGGCTCCGCACTTGCATTCCAAGCGACATGGGAATCAGTAACTGTGCATTTCGTTCGACGCTGATTGTTCGGGCTCGCAATCGTCGCTTCGACCGGAAGAGTCAGTCAATCGTACGCCGGTCGACGCTGAATCTCCCTCCAGAATTTCCATCATGCGATCGGACATCGCAAATCGCGTTCTCCCTGTGGCTTTCCATCGACACCGAGTAGCTCTGTCGAACGCGATTCGTTCCGAGGTACATGGTCCCCTTCCCGACCGAGCGATATTGAGATGTAGAGCGAGCCGAAGTCCGCTCGCGGCCGGTCCCATCCCGTCTGCCGTCCGAGTATTTATGTTGTTTGCTTTGTTTTTGTGTACCTCGGAACAGTTCGCTCGGAGGGAGGTTCCGAGAGCGCGGCGACGGGTATCGATACTTAGTAGCGATGGGGCTGTGCGATACGCAGGTACCTGGAGCTGCAATCGAGCGGGCGCCGCGACGAGGTGCGACTCCACTACGTGGCCGCCGGGGGCGCCGCGGCGCGGGTTGAGACCTTTCCGTTCCGGCTGGCGGACGGCGCCTGGCACCGCGTGGCGCTGGCGGTGTCGGGCGCGCAGGCCACGCTGTTCGTGGACTGCCACCCGCTGTACCGCCGCTTAATCCCGCCGCCCGACCGCAACTTTACCCAGCCGCAGCTGTCGCTGTGGGTCGGACAGAGGAATAGCAAACATTCTTTATTTAAGGTGAGAATCAATAAAGTTTATTATAGAACCAATTAGCATTTTTATTTCATCACATTTATGTAGATGCTGTTAATTTTGAAGACTAAACACAATATTGCGTTTGCAGGGAACTCTTCAAGATGTAAGATTAGTGAGCGGGCCTCACGGTTACCTGGTGCAGTGCCCGGGGCTGGACTCCGAGTGCCCCACCTGCGGGCAGTTTGCGCTGCTGCAGGCGACCGTGCAAGAGCTCACCTCACATATCCATGACTTATCGCTTAAGGTAATTTTCTTTCTTTTATAGAGAGATACCTCAATTTCCTCCAATATGCATATTATGTTTTAAGGTCATGACATGTTAACTGCTGTATAACGCCACTATATAAACAGTTGGTGGGCACGGAAGCGCGGCTGGCGCGGCTGGAGCAGTGCGACTGTCAGAAGTCGTGCTATTCCAACGGCACCGTGCACGCGGACGGCGCCTCCTGGCAGAAGGACTGCAATCGCTGCTCCTGCGTGGTAAGTAACTACCTACTTATGTAATACCGGAAGCGCGAAGGTTTTTAAAATCCCGTGAGAACTCTTTGATTTTCCGGGATAGAAAAGTCCATGTTACTCTCCGACCTTTCAACTATATCTCTATGCCAAAGATCAAGTCGATTGGTTGTTTAGTTAGG
Organism: Maniola hyperantus; assembly: GCF_902806685.2. Classification (NCBI taxonomy): domain Eukaryota; kingdom Metazoa; phylum Arthropoda; class Insecta; order Lepidoptera; family Nymphalidae; genus Maniola; species Maniola hyperantus. The sequence continues at coordinate 12,889,075 of NC_048541.1, read as the reverse complement.
GCGTGAAAAAGGACAAACAAACAAATACACTTTCACATTTATAATATTAGATTTTTATGTCAAGTCGGCGCTTGGCTGCAATCTTGCGTCGTCGACCACAGAGTTTAAAATGGAACTTCAAAAGAATATGGCAGGTTTCTAATCAATTTCTACGCGATTTCGTACAGAAACGCTAAATCGTTTAGCGATAAGTACCGCTTAGCTATCGCTAAGCAGCAGGGATACCGGTTGTACCTACAGTATCACAAACCACGATAGAGTCAAACCAATCGAAATATGAAAATCATTGCCAAAAACTCTCACCAGAACAAACCTTGTTTTAAATTTCCCAAATCTGGAACAAATGAAAAATCCCACTTATAAAGCCGCACAGAACGTTATAAAAATAATATGTGATTCACATATAACATGTCTCTCTTCTTGAGAAATATCACTGAAGTTGTCTTATTTCACAGCATGGCGAGATAACTTGCAGGCCAGTTGAGTGCGATAGAGCAGAGTGCAAAAATCCAGTATTACATCCTGGCGAATGCTGCCCCACATGTCTTAGTGAGTATCGTTTTCATCTAAAATTATCATGCAAACATCAAAGCAGAAAAGGCAAACGATCGCTCCACCTAGTTCTAATATCCAAATATTTGATCCTCATATTATTACGTATCTCATCTAATTGCCTCAGTAAGTAAGGACAGTCCAATGTTAGTTACTGGGTTTAAAAGACTACCTTTTGGTATCTCCTGAATTTCAGTTTAAAAGTGGCCATCCTGAACGTTTCGTTTCTCTGTTTTCAGGACAATGTCTATTAAAAGGAACGTTATACGAGCACGGCGAGCGGTTCGCGCCCAAGGAGTGCGCGGAGTGCGTGTGCCACGACGGCAACATGCAGTGCGCGCGCGTCGACCCCGACAAGGCCTGCCCGCCGCTGCCGTGCGACCAGCCCGACCAGTTCACCGTGCCCGGCGAGTGCTGCAAGTTCTGTCCCGGTGCGTAGCACGAGTTTCTTGCTGGTTCTTCTCGGTAGGGCAGGCATTCCGAACCAGTAGTTGATGCAATTGACAACTCAAAAGTATTTGTAAAAGTTTAATTGAATCTATATATATATAAAAGGAAAAGGTGACTGACTGACTGACTGACTGATCTATCAACGCACAGGTCAAACTACTGGACTGATCGGGCTGAAATTTGGTATTCAGATAGCTATTATGACTTAAGCATCCGCTAAGAAAGGATTTTTTAAAATTCAACCCCTAAGGGGGTGAAATAGGGGTTTGAAATTTGTGTAGTCCATGCGGACGAAGTCGCGAGGTAGTAAAATATATTTTTATTTTTTATTTTACAAATCATGTCCACGTGGAATGGGGCCACGAGTATTGACTGCATTTCCGCGTTGGACAGCCAGGCTGATCCTTTGCGCAAAAAGCCAGCCCTTCTGTCACCAGATGAGTCACCGCGGTGAAATATCTCTTAAAAAACTTATACTTAGTCCGACCTTTTAAAGGTGCGGACTACTTTTGAACTCGAAGATAATGATTAAATAGGGATCAAAATGAAATAATCTGAGCTAACAGAACGAACTCTTTTTCTCTTTATTGTATTTCTTTTTGGTACAAATAAATTAATGATAAGAATATGTGTACGTTGGTTCCAGGGGTGGACTACTGCAGCATGGGTCATTCGTGCGACGAGAACGCGACGTGTATGAATCTCAATACAAAGTACACTTGTAAGTGCAATCAAGGATTCCAAGGAGATGGAATTACGTGTGAAGGTGAGATTTGTTTTACCTAAAAATGTTACCTCATTTCTTTTTATTTATTGATACAGAAAGATTTTTTCTTCTATTGCACTCTACCCAAAAGCGTCAAGTTTTTGCTAGTAAAATATCCAACGTATCGTTATAGAATTTCAAGCCTGATGTTCTTATCTACTTCTTTTTCTTGCGTCTTCGGTCTCCCTAAGTTTTGAAAATTTACGTTGAAATATTACTTCCTGAATAGTGTTGCGCCATTTCAACAACAATAAGGTAGGTATAACATAATATGTAATTTAAGTAAGAAATTCTGTGGATGGTTCCGTAACAAATAAAAATAAATAAATAAATTCCTCCTTACTGGAGGTTATGCGAATTGCTTTACAGAAGAATGCAGAAGAATGTGTCAACCGCTTCTTTTATCTGATCAAATCAATGCTCTTTGATATGTCAGTGCCGCGTGAGATCTCTTCCCTTCCCTTGTGGTAGTAATCATGAGTTTCTCGATGCTGCTCGTGTTTTCCTAGTCATCTGACCGAAGTAGTTCATATTTTCATTCCAAGATTGTATTATGTTGAGCACCCGCGCACAGCACCATATTTTTGTCCCAATCTGCATAATATTTTTCCGATGCCAATGTTCTCTGATCTGGACAATATTTTGCACCCTGTTCACTTTGACAGCGTTTTCAAATTATCAATTTGATCTAGATAATATTTTGCATATACTGTTCACTTGGGCAGTCTTTTTCAAATCACCCATTTTTATTCCAGATGTGGATGAATGTCTAGCAGCCGGTGGGCTGTACGGACACCACTGCCATTCCAACACGCGCTGTGTGAACGTGGTCGGTAGCTACGTGTGTCAGTGCCTGCCCGGATACACGAGGCGGGACAAGTTTAACTGCGTTGAGGTAACTTCCTTGAACTTGATATTTTTATCATAAAGCAGACTATGCAGCTACCGTAATTTCCATATCATCCAAAGGCCTCATCGTTCAGATTTTTTTTGATATTGTTTTTAATATTCGTTTTGAAAAATTCTTTCTGAAAATTTTGATGATTGTGTGAAGTTAACCCAACAATCTATTGGTAGGTTGAGTACATAGTGTACTCATACCCGAAAAATATATCCCACCAAGAACATTTTATGAAACAGGAGTTTTCTGCGCCACCTTAGTTATGTCGTCCATCGTGTTGGAAGGCGCCTCACACTATGTTTGTTTTGGTAACTTACTTAGGTGGACGAGTGCGCGAGCGAGATCCACGGCTGCCACGCGTACGCGCAGTGCAGCAACACGCCAGGCTCCTATTCGTGCAGGTGCCGCGACGGCTACGCCGGCGACGGACACACGTGCACACGTGAGTGTAATTTTTAAAATAAGACAAGTCAACTATCGTTTCACGGCACAGATCTGTTTCACGGGTAAGCTCACATTCACTCACTCAACTCACATTCTCGTCATAATGAATTAGAACTACGAATAACTACATATATTGCTATTCGTAGCTATGTTATAAAACTTCTACTGAAATCACTGAGATTTTTGTAAGATTTTTGTACATTGCAATTCATTTTCTTTCAGCGATCTGCACAGGCGGTTGCCTGAACGGCGGGGTGTGCGCGGCACCGGAGCACTGCGCCTGTGCGCGTGGCTTCGGTGGCGCGCGCTGCGAGCGGGACGTGGACGAGTGCGACGCGCTGTCGCACCCCGCCGTGCACGCGCCGTGCGTGCCGCGCGCGCTGTGCGTCAACACGCCCGGCTCCTACTACTGCGTGTGTCGCGACGGGTACCGGCGCGACCCGCACAGAGACCATTGCGAAGGTGAGTACCTACGAGTGAAAAAGGGATGTGTGTAAATCGAAGCATGACGTGGACGAATGCGACGCGAATTCGTATTCCGCTGCGCATGCACAGCACGCTGTGAACTGTCTGCTATGCGCTCACAAACACAGAAAGTAACTTCCGTTTATAAAGCACAAACTTTAAAAGGGGTTATCATGATCTGTTTCAGATGTAGACGAATGTATAGAAGGCTTCCACACGTGCCACCCGAGTGCACGCTGCATCAACACAGAGGGAGGCTTCAGATGTCAATGTGATACACCTTCCTGCGAACTTAGTAAGTGTGTTTTACCTATTTTTAAAACTCAATATTCTAATACTTAGCATAGCTTTTAAGATTTTGCTCTGCCAGAATGATAACGCTTGTACCAAAGGTTTTATAATAAACAATCGTTATGATCGTAGCCTTAGGTGGATCGCGTCTGATCACTCTTGATTTGAAGGATAGTCTAGCGGTGCGAAAGTGAAAAGAAGAAGTATAATTCACTTCATACGTAATTCGATGTCGATGTCGACAAAGATATTAAACTAAGTATTATAACGTAGGGGTGCAGACCGTGACGATGCCTTGCAGCCTGATGGTAGAGAGGTGAGGAAAGAACCAGAGTTGACACAAAACATTGCAAGTGTTTGTCCTATATTTCTAGTCACACAATTTGAGTTAACTACTATTTGGGATTTCAATATGTATAGCGGGGGCTTGAGCTGGTGTGATATGCTGTAAATGTGTTTCCGGGATATATTCGATCAGTAATTGGCGCAGGTTGTTCGTGGCAAGGCCAGATGCTGTCGGACGGCGAGCGCTGGCTGGAGGCGGGCGGCTGCCGCGCCTGCTCCTGCAACGCAGGCGTCGCGTCCTGCGTGCGCGCGCTCTGCGCCTGCGACAGAGACAATACCTCACTTACCGTAAGTTTAGCCTTTATATGATTCTGAATGGGACCCTCAGATAACGTGTTGTCTACGTGGTGTCTTGGGGAGATCGCGTGGAATTCGTACCATCCCACAATTTTCGGCGCATGTTGAGGAGTGTATGGGCTACTGACTGGCTGTGTAAGAAGGGGAAAGAAAAAAGGAGGAGTGCCAAAGGTTGAGCACTAGGGCATGAATGCGAATACTATAAGCCAAGTGACCGTAAAGCCAAACCAGGTCACGGAGGATGCGGGGGCGAATGGGCCCAGCTTGTTCGAGTTCTCGGTACGATTTCCAGCAACAAACTGCACAGCAGTGTCTGAAGTGTGCCTGGAGAACCCAGATAGATTTTGTGTTTATCTGCAACCTTATTAGTCTCCAGCAGCATTTGCGTTGTTGTTTCGTCTGCTAGAAAGTTCTATAAAGAGGACTACAAATGAAACCGTGGAGGACGTGTAATTAATGAGCTTATACCCTATTATGAACCTCCACCTTCTTATACCTAACGTGATTGTACACAATTTACAATTCGGGTAGATTTTGCGTTTTGCGTCAGTTCTGTAGAACTTGCATTGGTGTTATGTTTACAACCGTGCATGCTCTTTACAATTGTGGCAAATTTAATCAAACTATGCGTATTTAATGGAGTAGCTTTCGTCTCTCCACCTTATAGGCTAATATAGTTGTTGTCCACAAATTCCAGTTTGCTTCGACGGAGTCATCGCTGTCGCTGGCGCCAGCGGCGTGCTGCCCGCACTGCGAGGCGCGCTTCCACTGCCGCCACCAGGAGATGCACCACGTCACCTTCCGCAGCGGCGAGCGCTGGCTCTACCAGTGCCAGATCTGCGAGTGTCTAGTACGTTTCTGTTTACTGATCTTTGCACTACCACTTTATAAGTTTTGTCCATGTACCTGCGCACAAATATTATTTTTTATTTTTTATTTTTCATGTACCTACCAAAATTGTAGTTACAAAGTAATAATAAATTAAGTTACATTATTTTAATGCCGCGAAAATAACTCAGTCAATCATAGGCCATAGCGCGTGTCCGCTCTCTATGTACGCATGAATAATTATGAGCGAGGAGTGAATTGTGAGTTATGAGAATTATGAGCACGAGGCTCTGTTCTTTCTTCTTCGAAGAGGCTATGTTCTTCTTGTGTTCAAAATCTTAATATCAAGCAATAAGATCTGTATTTTGTTGGTGTACATTTGGTTTTAGTCGGCGCGGCGTTAGGTTACATTTCGCAAACTAATTTTGCCGATGCGACTTATAAAAGTGGTAGTACCTACTGTACACTGGTTTTATGTTAAACATGCATGCACAACATGACTGAAGAGACCAGTGCCAGATTTGTCAATCTGCCTAGTCTTATATTGTTGTTATGGAAACTTTCAGCTAGGAGAAGTAGACTGTTGGGAGCCCGAGTGTGAAGAGGGCACGAGCTGTTGCGCAGCGGGCGCGGAGCGGAGCGGCGCGGAGGGGGGCTCGTGGCGCGCGCCGCACCGCCTCGAGTTGGCGGGCTGCGCGCCGCCACACTGCCCCACCTGCCAAGTACGTACCGCACGCGCACGCACATCCACATGCATACCTACACCACATCAATAATTATCACTCGCACAAATTGGGAATTAATTTACCACTAGATGTAATTGTGCCTATGAGCATTTGAATAGGGTAATAATTGTCTTGGTTCATGGTTACGCGTATAATTTGCAAAGGTGTTGGGAAATTGTAAGTTCAGTATCAGGTTCAGAAATCAGCGTCCTGAGTGTAAGTTTTCTGATTAAAAAAACGTGACACAGGAGTAACGTAAATCTACCAAAATTGTATGGAGTAGTCAAATCACGTTTTCCTGTGAATATAAAATAACTTTATTCACAGTTACCGTTTACTCGAAAAAATATACTAGAGCCTCTATGTCTTGGGCGTATATGAAATATTTTCCGGAAGTCATCTTTTGAAGGGAAATCAGTTCCTCCACAATCCATAATCTTGAGTCATCAAGCTCAGGACAAGTTAAAAGGGAATAGTGGGGAAAACACTGATAGGTTGGTAGTTATGGTTTTAAGGGTGCGTTACCACTGAAACGGAGACGACACGAGATGAATGCAGAAATAGACCACTCAAACTATTTTAAATCCTCATATTTAACTAGTCTTTGGGACTTCAAAAGAATATTGCATACGCACCTAGACAAGCTCGCTCCGCCTTAGGCTGCATTATCCTACTTGGTGTGACAGCAGTCAAGCGCGTGCCTACTTACACAGCCAATCAAAGGGCAGAATTTCTTGACGATTGCGATAGCCATGAAATGGTTATTCTTACACAATTGGGGGGCAGATGGCTAATTTCATAATCCCACATGGCTAATATTAAATATTCAAGGGTATTTATAAGGCATTATCCAAATCAGGTAAGTCAGGAGCTTCAAAACGCATTTGCGAGCATTATGATAAAAAACATCCGGTAAAGTGATGAATCAAGCGCTTGCTCTGTTCCCGCTTAATGTACTTAATAACTTTGTGACTAACAAACTTGAACGATTTACCAACTGGACACGTTTCGCCCCAAAAATTGTACGAGTACCAATTTTGTGAGGACAGGGGAGTGTGAATTACTATAGGTCTATCGTTTGACTAAGACGGCTCGTGGGCTAACCCACAGCGGGTTGCAAGAGGATGACAGGCATTGAAGTCACACTGATGGGTTCGGCCTTACCGGGATTTGGCGTATCATCCGTGATATCGCGAATTGTGTGACCGGCGTCAATTGGATCGTTCCGCATATTGGTAACCCGTATTAACTTAAATCTACACATTTTATAGGCTTTTAGAGGTTTTTTAAATTTAGATTGGTTTTTAAAAAATCCCGCCGGAACTCTTTGTTTTTCTGGGATATATCTAAAACACCACATGGAGGACTATTCGCTGTCACAGAATGTCACGTCTGCCGGCCGGCTGATTTGCCAAACTCTCAGGCCAAACTTATTCAAAAAGTCAGATACAAAACATTCGGCGTATCCGAATAGTTTAGAGTAGTCCAGTCGAACGGGAGGCAGAGGCAAGAGGGGTGAAGGCGAAAACGTCAGTTTTGCGTCCCGTGGGTAATTCGTTGAAGCTCCAAGCTTCAGAGTGAGACGCTCGGTGTGAAAGTGAAGTTTCCGCTTGTTGCAGGGCGGGCAGTGTGCTACTTTGGTGAGCAATCTCGCGTGTTGTGTGCATCGGTAACCATCCCCACTCTTCTTACTCATTCATACATTGCTAATAACATTTTATTTGTGCTTGTGACTTCGATTTAATATTTCTACCTGAGCCGCTGAAACCAATTTATGAGTGACGCACACCTGCCGAGTGGAGGCTGCCGACGCGGAAATCTCTTTTTAAAAACAACTCCACACTGCTTTATTTTACTTTATTAAAATATTCAAATTTCTATAAAGAAAACAAAAAAACACGAAACAACAGGACGCGTAGCACACTTGGGCGCTTCTTTGAGTCGCCGCTGCTATGCGGCTATAATATGCTAACTGAGCGAGTTGTTATTAAAAAGAGGCTACGCCTCAGTACCACTCCACTCTGCAGGTGTGTGTTGCGCTTATGCCTCATTTAATTCTTGTTTTATTTATTTTCAACAAGTTCCATTGCTCCCTTACTATTGTGGGCTAACATGTGGGTTTGTCGAGATTGTTTGTTGATGAGCAAAAGTTGCTAAATCGGTAGCATCTGCTTTATCTAGATGTAAACCCTTCAATCTTCATGTTCCTTATACGATAAACGATATTCCTCTCCGAGTAAATAATTTGCTTTAATATTGAATCGAAGGCACCCCATTTCAGGACTCATATTACTTTGCATGTATTATTATCGATTGTCCATTTCGCATGGTGATTTCCTTGAAAGTCAATGCAATTTTACTTTTTCTATTTACCTACCATCAAATTGGCATGTTATGTGCTAGAGCCTTGGAGTTTTTTCATTTCATTATACTTCATGAAGCTTATCGGAACACTTAATAGGATTAGGTGGACCTATGTAAATATTTTGTTTTTATTTTATTACTAGGTATTTCCAACCAATTAGAAAAGCCAGTAGGTAATTAAATATGTTCCATAAAACTGGACAGTAGTTAACGATTATATGAATATAAAATCGTGCTGTTATTTGAATGATCACTAATTATTAGTTATAAATTATTATTATTGAATATTATTTTTTCCTCAACTGAAGCATTTCAAAGATTTATCAAATTAGATGATAATATTATCAATACAGTAAATATTTTAGTAAGAATGATTTTACTTAGTAAATAGATTATGTAATTATTCTTATCAATGTAGTTCCTAATAATATCTAGTCCCGAATTCCTCATTTTTATGTAGTAGTTCCTCATTTTTATTATTTGTAAAAATTTGCTAGAGTATGAAATCTTTGTAATACGTCAGTTTTGGAATGTCGCTACTCGTGGGATGTCGAGTGCGGGTGAGTGTTGAGCCGTGTCGTGTGTGCAGAGCGCGGCGCGACGTGGCGGCGGCGCTGGCGCTGGCGGCGCTGTGGTGGGGCCGCGCGCCGCACCCGCACCGCAAGCACCGCGGCGCGCGGCGCTAGAGCCGCCCTGAGCGACGCACGCACACCCTATTTATTCTAGATAGACCTAATGTTAACCAATTGACGCGGGCGCGCCCCGCTCCCGGCCTTAACTGAGCGAGCGGCGCGCCCGCGCCCGCCGGGCCGCACGCCGCTCCGTCGCGCCGAACGTTTATCCTCGTTATAGCAATATTATAGTTATCGTATAGGTAGGGTCGTAGAGCGTGCCGCGAACGTGATGCCTTGTAGTGCGACCGATCGGCGCGGCGGAGGGCGCGGCCCCGGAACGCCGCGGCGGGCTCGCCGGCGGCGCCGGGCCGGGCCGCGCGACGAGTGCGCCGCGGCTGCCTCGGTCCGCCGCGAGCATGAACGAGCGAATGCGTGAGAGCAGCGAGAGAGCGCGGCGGGCCAACGCGAGCAGCCCGCGCGCCCGACTGGCGCGTCGCTCCCACCGCATCTGTAATCTTTGAATTCTAAATTATCGAGTACGATCGCTTATAATTATTATCTTAGACTTGTACTATGTAGCTATTGTTGTGAATGAGCCGGTCGGGAGCGCGGGCGGCGCGGCGGCGGCGGGCGGCGCGGGTCGCCGTCCGCTCCCCGAGTCCAGTCGCCGACGGCCTAACGTTCACCTGCGGCACTCCTGTAGTCTCTAAGCCTAGGGGCGGGCCCGTGGCCGCCCGTGCGCTCGCGCCCCTGTTGTACGAATTTTTTCATAATATATTATAGTTTTTTGTTTGTCTTTATATAGAGATCGTTTCCATGAATATTTTGAAAATAACCAAAAATAGGTACCAAATATAGAGAAGATAATATGATTGTTTCTTGATTTTGTAAAGCATTTTTATGCTTGCATGTTGTATTGTGTTCAAAAAATTACAATTAAAAAGATATCCTAATTATTTCGTTTCAATAACTGTACCCACCCTGTAAGTAAGTTTAGGAAAATATTGTTACGATATCAATTATCTGGTCAATAAAAATATAATGTATGACAATAAATACTTATTTATTTCCGATATAGCCAATATTATTAAACGTTTCCACCAATAAAGTTACTCCCCTAAACAACTCATACTTATTTTTTTAGTATTTAAGTTTAGTCACTATACGTGCAGCGCCATAACTCACCAGTCAGGTCACGCAATGCCATTAAAAGAACATAAAAATTAACACAAGACTAAAAACGAAAAATTTAAAAAAAGTAAGAAAAATAGCTCCAGACTTCCTCCGGAGGCGGCATGTTTAGACGGCGGCGGGCGCGTTGGCGTGCGGCTGCGGGTAGGAGTAGGGCGCGACGAGCGGCGCAAGGCACGCGATGCGCAGCGGCTGCGGCTTGTAAGCGCCCGCGCCGCGCTCGACCACGCCTGTCACCAGGGTGTAAGCGGTTGCGAACAATGTCACTGCCTGAAAAATTACAAACCCTTCTAACACTTTTAGGTACCCAATACTTAAAGTATTAAAACTTCATTACGGGTAAATAAATTAAAATCAAGGGCATTCTTATATTTATTTACTCTCTGTACAGACAACAAAAACGCAATACTAATATAATAAACATTTACCTTTACAATAATGAGGGCACAAGCAAGTACAGCAATTGAGTTGGCATACATCCGCAGCTCGGCGCGGGCAGGTCGAAGGCATCCAATGCTATGAAGAGGTGTCACGCATACGTTGCCATTCTGAAAACATATGTATAGTACGCGACAGATCGTGATGGCAAACAGAGTGGGGACTCCCCGCATACCCGCACAGCCCCCGCGTTAATCCGGCGCGGGCGAGCACAGGTGACATACAAACGGATGTGCGGGGCGTCCCCCCGCCTCATTACCCCGACTATACCTTCTTAGGTCCGATATCTATACAGGTTATTATCCCAAGAAAATGTTTAGGAATAGGTACGACGCACAAAAAAATGTAAGTCCCGCAAATTGCTATTGCGTTGGAACCATGTCTCATTAAAATTGAAATGACGTCAGCCGAAATAAAAATATTTTTACTAGCCATCAGCTCGAAACTTCAGTCTAGTGCTGACGTCACTAAAATGGCGGCCACGCGTATAGCAATTTGCGGGACTTATACTTACCTTCCTAGGTAGGTACTAAGTATTATTAAGTTGGCCGCACAGATATCTGTTTATTCATAATACTAACATTTCGGATACTTAACATAGATAGCTCAAATCACTGTTTATAAAGTCTCCTACCTGCTAGTTAAAGTTCTATCAAAATCGGATCTGCCGTTTCAAAGATTAGCCCAAAAATACAGACAAAAATTACAGATATTCGGGTCGGCACAACAATACCTAATTGTGAAAGGTTTCTGAGACAAATCTCTACATAGTATAAAATAAAGTCGCTTCCCGCTGCCTGTATGTATGAACGCGTAGATCTTTTAAACTACGCAACGGATTTTAATGCGGTTTTCACCAATAGATAGAGTGATTTAAGAGGAAGGTTTATAGGTATAGTTTAATATTGGTTTGTGTTAATTTGATGAAATATGACGATATTTAAACAAAATGTCGGAGTATCTACATTGCACCCAGCGAAGCCGGGGCGGGTCGCTAGTACTGAAATATAATTTAAGGTAAGTAAATGTAAACCACTGTAATCCTGTGCTATCTATATACCTGTGCTATCTTTAGTTTGATTATGTAATCTTTAGTTTGATAAATGTGATATTATTTGCATACCTTTCCATTCCAAACCCGGCCACAACACGATGGTGGTAATGGTCGGCCATATTGGTGCCAATCAGTGTGAGATTTCACACCGCAGCATTTTAACTGAGAACAACATAAAGTATAAACAAAAAACGGATGGCGTCAGGAGATGGCTGATAGAACCGAAGCTTGATATTCAAGACAGTGGGCAGCTGGTGTAGCCACACGTTTTCACGATTTTTCCCGGCGGCCAAACGCACAACGATGCTTAGAATCTTTAAAATACTACATCTACAGTAAAAATATAAAGATAATTTTTTTTAATAGGATAAGGAATTATTCGAATATCTTAAAAAAGTTGTTTCAAGCGCCAAATCATTCTTAACTAAGGCATAAGTCTGACTTTTTGTCTTTCAAATGAATTCTTTAGACAGGTTATTTTGTTGTCTAATATACCTCTAAATAAAGAGGATATACCTCTAACTGCATCGAAGCAAAAGCACTCTTAACAGCCGGGTCGAAAGCTGCGAGGGACATAGCTCGTGTCATGCTGGTGTTGAGAGTGGCAGGCTCGCGCACCGCTCGCGACAGCCCCATGATGGACGACATGCCGACAGACAACAGCATCAAGCCGGATGTTACAAGTATCATTAGCTGAAAATTGGAATACGCGAGGTTGACCATTAAAAAATGTAGTGATTGAAAAGGTGTAAAAGATTTGAATCCCACTTCTGATGGTCTAATGCTGAAAAAAAAGTGTCTGTCAATTCTTAATATTCTTAATGATTAAAGCCTGATCAGAAAATTAAAATACCTCGCCATATTGCTAAAAACCCGTGGAACTAATTTATACTTACAAGACCTTATACATAGTGACTATATACTAGTGGCGCCCCTATTCTGTATAGTCTAAGTTGCGCCCCCAGAGCAAGTTTTTTTATTTCTGGTCAGGCTATAATTCTGAACATTTTGTGAAAGAAGCTGTAGTTAGGTAGCTATATTGACCACATCCCTTACAGGTTAGCCCGTTTCTATTTAAGTATCTTAGTATCATTCTTCTGATTTTTTTTTTATTATTTTATTCAGATACAAGTTAGCCCTTGACTGCAATCTCACCTAATGGTAAGTGACGATGCAGTCTAAGGTGGGAGCGGGCTAACCTGGAGGAGCCTTTGGTTTCTACTCGGCATCGTACCGGAACGCTAAATCGCTTGGCGGCACGGCTTTTGCCGGTAGGGTGGTAACTAGCCACGGCCGAGGCCTCCCACCAGACCAGACCAGAAATTACGAAATTATAAAACTCCAAATCCCTGCCAGGAATCGAACCCAGGACCTCCCACTAATAAGACCACAGCGCTTACCACTGCGCCAGGGAGGTCGTCAAAAAAGGTCGTTATACGTGAGATCGCAGTCAAGCACTAACTTCGGGTCGCCGAATAAAATAAAAAAACTACAACGAAGAATAAAGGTCATAACTCATAGCTCATTAGAGCCACCCGGCACCAGATCTGCACCGCCTCTAACAGCACGAGGCGAGGCGGTACAGGCCAGGTGGTTCTAATGAGCTGCCTTTAAATGCTAGGGTAATGGACAGTCTGCTATGCTTCTAGAGTTAACTTGATCACTGCAGTGATAACTCCGGTGATGTGAAGCACTTCACTTAAAAGACAAGGAAAGAAAGAATGATTAAAAAAAGTCTGTAAATACAGTTGCTAAGAGTGGATGTAATCTAGGGTGGTAGGGCACGAGGGTGGACAGTCAGCACGCCGCCGGTAGGCACATCAGGGCTCCCGATATGATTAGTGCGCTCGACCCCTGTCGTCCAGAAGTACTTAGTATGATATACGTAACAAGCTCCAGTGTAGAGCCGCTAAAGAACGAAATAATGGTTAAATAAGTTGGAAATACAGTTGCTAAGAGTGGATGCGATCGAGGATGGTAGGGCGCGAGGGTGGCCAGCCAGCACGCCGGCAGGCACAGCAGGGCTCCCGATATGAACAGCGCACTGGAGCCCAACTCGACGCCGAGGTCTGTCGTCCAGAAGTAGTACGATATACGCAACAAGCTCCATAATGTGGAGCCGCCGAGAATCGCTCCTCCGCTCTGAAAAAATAATTAACTTCTTTGGGTTCTGTACCCAAAGGGTGCCAACGGGTCCCTAAGGCCTCCCTAGGTACTAAGGCTCCGTCCGTCAGTCCGTCAGTCCGTCCGTCTGTCTGTATCTCGTGAACTGAGATACAGACAGGTAGAGAGTCGTGTAGGTAGAGAGTTGAAATTGTCACAGAATGTGTATTTCGCTTCATCATGATCGACCCATCGCCGGCTCACTACAGAGCACGAGTCTCCTCTCAGAGTGAGAAGGGTTATGGCCATAGTCTACCACGCTGGCCATGTGCTGATTGGTAGACTTCACACACCTTTGAGAACATTATGGAGAACTCTCAGGCATGCAGGTTTCCTCACGATGTTTTCCTTCACCGTTAAAGCAAGTGATATTTAATTACTTAAAACACTCGATGCTTAAAACGCACATAACTCCGAAAAGTTAGAGGTGCGTGCCCGGGATCGAACCCCCGACCTCCGATTAGAAGGCGGACGTCCTCGGTTGGATTTAGTATCCCTTAGCACGAATTTGGTGGTAAAAAAAATTGTTGCTGATAGAGTTTTGGTCCACGATTATAATGCTAAACACTCTTATTACAAAGTAATGCACTGTTTTCAAGAAAATAACGAAATTAAATTTAACGAGAATGAAGAGTCCGTTTCATGATGTGATGACGACATGATCATGATGAATGATCGCTTACCAGCAGAAGACCAGAGCATACGAATAATACTAATCCGCTACTTCGCATTTTGATAAAAACACAAATTGTTTATTAGATAAAGTGCAAAACTTCATGTAATAACGGTAATAAATAGTTTATTTTTTTGCCAAGTTTTATTTAAATTTCAATATTTGACATAGGTAACTAAACACGTCAATCAGAGAATTTTTTAAGGTTTTAAAAATTTAGCTTTTATAATAATAAAACATTTTATTTTTAAAAAAGAATAACTATTTAGTAGAGAACGTGAATGACCTATGCTCATGCCTATCTCAGTCAGACAGAGAGACCACTTTAGTCACCTAAAGCGTACCTAAAGTATGTCTGTGGCCTAAAGCATTGTCTCTATCTTTTGATCTAAGTTAGTCACGAACTCTATGGTCACGAATTTGCCAATAATGACATTTATACAAAAACTGATTTAAAATTCCCATAGGTACATACCATTATGACTTATATTATTTATAATTTTCAAAATTATAAGATTATTCTTTAAATCTATTCTATATCTGAAGATGGAAACAAATAAACTATTAATAAACTTAAATCTAAAAAAAAAGAAAACAATATTAAATTAAAACTAAAATAAATTAAATTAAATCTAAAACCTCATCGAGACCACCGCAGCGAGGCATTGTACCCAAGATGCTGGCAGCATTACCCCTTTGGATGGCCAAACTAATTCTTTGGCCAAGGTAGCTGCCAGCTCTCGGGTCCCCGGTTGACTCGATAACTCTTTTCGCAATTTCTTCAAAAAGAGCTCGAGCCCCCGGGCCCCACGGCCCCAAGGTCTCCACACCAAAAGGCACGAATACGAAGCTCCCATCGAGGTTTTCATATTTGCGCCTTTTGGCCTGTTCGGCGCTGATGGCCGCTGCACCCGCCATAGAGGAGGTCGCCTGAATGTGGGATGCAGCTAAAGTGTCTACACAAGTTGCATCCCAAACAAGCGACCTGCCCATCTTCCACGGTACGAGCGTCATACCATCAGGTCTCTTGCCATCGCCACGTGCCAAACCAATAGGTTCTAGTACAGCTGGCACATGGGCGGTGGCAAGGGACCTCCGGATGATGTCGTTAAGGGTACTATGGCGGGAGAAGCGACCAGCGCTTCTCGAACAGGAGAGCCCATGGTGGCCGAAGGCGTCAACGCAGTCACCGCAGTGGCAACGGTGAGGCTGGTTTATTGTGGCGCCAAGCCTAAGACCAATCAAAACAGAAAGTGTCGTATGGTCTAACAGAGTGCCCAGGTTGGCAGAGGGAAGAGCATGTAGCCAGTAGCCGGACTCTTTTGCAGAGACAGCGAGAAGACGAGCACGGTCTTTTTTAGAATTTGCGTTTGCTAGTAAAGTGTCAAATGTCGTTTTGCAAATAATGTCGTCCCACTGTCTCTGGGAAGAAAGAGAAACCGGCACTTGGCTGGGACTATGCATGGACCATTCATTTCTTGCCTCTGTTAAGCCAGACACCTCTATGGAACCCAAAGAATTGGATATAATCTTGCCATAGAGAGTGTGTGTACTGTAAACAGAGGAAAGAAATGCTGGCAGCGAAACACTAGAAATTTTGCGAATTCCCAGACCTCCATACCTGATTGGAAGAGAAGCCTGGGACCATGCTTGATTACTTATTGGACAATTTAGAATACTAGTGAGAATATTTTTAACAAAAGCATCTAAATTGTCCAATAAAGTATTAAATTTCCAAAGTGGAGAACATCTTAGATAGTAAGTAAATTTTGGAACAAATAAACAAAACCGCAATATTGTGAGAGCCATATGTGGATTAATTTCAAACAGACGGTGGGAGTTACTACTAAATTTTGAAATAGTATTTTCAACAAATTGAGGAACTGATGCATCTAGTACGGGAGCCCCTAGGAGACGAAGTGACTCATCATTTAAAATTTTAATACCAGGAGCCAACATATTGAATTTCTCTAAAATATCTAATTTAGAATCAGCCGAAAACGAATTTGGAACATATATTTCGCATTTATCAAAGTTTAGTTCTAGGCCAATAGATTCAAATTTTGATATAACACTGCTTAGATCGTCCAAAACTGTGTTCACTTCGCCACCTAAGGTCCCATCATCTAAATACCAAACATTGAATTTTGAATTTAGCGTCGAAATGATAGGATGGATAGCCAAACTAAAAACAGCTGGGCCAAGTGGATCCCCCTGCTGACAGCCCACAGCGGAGATCAGTAAATTTTTTTTATATACAAGTTTAGACGGATTCCGGTAGCATTGCGCTAAATATGGAAACAGCTGTGGAAATTTATTTTTAACTTCCGAGAGGAGGACACCACGATCTATTGAGTTAAATGCATTTTTAACATCAATTTTAAGGAGTACCTCCTCCCGGGAGCCAAGAAGGAACGTGCGAGCCGCATGAACAGCTGCCTCACATCCCCCTTTAACTCCAAAGCCTAATTGCACAGGAACAAATGTGGATGAAATTAGGGGTAAAATTTTTTTGCAGCAAATTTTAGAAACGACGCGCCGAATCGTCGAACCCACTGCTATGGGACGAATACCACCATCCTTTTTTTTGAGGGCACATAAATTGGCACCATATAAAGTTTCAACAATTTCTTGAGGTACTCGTCCAGATAGCATCAGGTTCACCAGATCAGTGATGGCTTTGAGGAGTGTACCGTCTGCGTCGATATTTGGACCACAAACCAAATCTTTGAAGTGTTGTGGGGACAAACCATCGAGCCCCGCAGCCGAACCACTCCTGAAAGCCAACAGAGCTCCCAGCACGTCGTTTGTAGTGGCCTGAAAAACCAAATCGTCACTGCTCGGTACGTCCGGAAAAGAAGAATTATGAGATGGGGATGGATGTTTGGAACGCAGTGCTTCCAGAGTCTCCGCCGTGTCAGGGGCAACAGTGTCACTAGAAAATAAATTATATAAATAAATTATATAAATAAAATTATAAAAATAATAATAGAAAATAAAAATAAAAAACAAATAAAAAATAAAAATAATGACATTTAAAGTATATATAATGCGTAAAAAATACTCCTCATGCGCCATTTTAACTCAATGGGTCAACTGTCATGTCAATAGTACGGTCACTCACAGGACTAAAATCATATGACATAAAAAGTTAAAATGGCGCGTGAGGAGACATTTTTTACGCAATATAAGTTTGGTAATTTTAATGTTTTAATTTTTAATAGCAAAATTAATAGTTTGCTGAGCTGATTGTGGTAAAGGTTAGAACATAAATTAGCCTTTTAGCCAGGTACCTATTATAAATCTCACGGGTCCCTTGTCCCTTCTCATTCTGAAAGGAGAACCGTACTCAGTAGTGACCCGGAATGGGTTGATGATGAAGAAGAAGATGATATTATAACAACATTGTGCTGTGCCATTACAAACAAACAAACTAAGCTAGTTTAAGCGAGTTAAGTGATAGGCGATAGCCTACCTACTTCATTAGCAAAAACCGGCTAAGTGCGAGTCAGACTCGCACACGAAGGGTTCCGTACCATCGTACATGATATGCCTACCCAACACTTTTTATGTAGAACACCGCAAGTTAATGAGGAACTGCGCCATCTATTAGTATGGCGCAGTTCCTCTGTCTGTGCGTCTGTTAGTCTGTAAATAGACAGCCAACAAAGTGATCCTGTAAGACTTCCTTTTTTTTTGACGTACACTCAATACTTTTAAGTCTCTAGGTAACCTTGTGACATGCATCCTCTACGAGAGCGCGCTTGTGATGCGGTGCTCGAGAAACTTAATCAGCTGCGCTCGCCGCCACCTGAGCCGGAGAAGCCGCGGCCGCCGCGCGTGCGCAGGATAAGAGAGTTCAAACTTGTTAGTAATATAAGTCCCGCAAATTGCTATTGCGCTGGAACCATGTCTCATTAACATCGAAATGACGTCATTTTGACGTCAGCCGAAATAAAAATATACCATTAGCTCGAAACTTCAATGTAGTGCTGACGTCACTGAACTGGCGGCCACGCGCATTAGCAATTTACGGGTACTTATACCTACTTTGCATTTCATATGATGTATGATCAGCTTTATGGGCCACATTACACATGTACTTACTTATGGAAAAATATTACATTTTCAGCCACCAAGATTCCCTTTGCTATCAAAAGAGTTCTATGCATCGTGGTGCAATCATCGGAAGGAGGTACCTACTTATTACATTTTCTACTTTTAGCATTAAAACATCCTGAAAGAAAAAAAATACTTACTTAACTTGATATATTTACCTACTGTCCGCCGGTCCGTAAGGTAAGGTTGGTTGGAAAATACTGAAAAGGATTTTACTGAATTTTGTAACGGATATTATTGAATTTTATAAATGATTGCTGTACTTACAGTTAGATCCAACTACTGGTTGCGAAGCTACAAGTCACTTTGAGTGTCCGCGAGTGCATTGCAAGGACTATCTCAGCCGCCAAAAAAATTGAGTCAAACTGCTTATCTATTATTTTAGTTGCAAATGGTGAAGCACATCGTGGACGACCACCCGCCGCGCCTGATCCCCGAGCTGTACCTGAAGCCGCGCCGCCTCGACTACTACGCGCGCCAGCTCGAGGACAACATGAACGTCAACAAAGAGCTGCTCAAAAGGATCAACCTCATACAGAGGACGGGGGTCAATAATGTTCCTTAAACAATAATAATGTTCCTCCTCCTTCACAATCAAACTTCAGATCTCACCACATCGTGAATGACTTTGCGAGGCGCCTAACTCCGAGCTGTATACTACTACTTGAAGCCATCTAAACTATTACGCGTGCCTGCTCGAGAACATGAATTTCAACAAAGAACTGCTCAAGAGTATCAAGGCAGTCGCGCTGTTTATGAAATTTTTATTCTAATTTGGTCATGGCATGAGATACTGATATAGCTGCGATAGCCTAGTGGTTAGGACGTCCGCCATCTAATCGGAGGCCGAAGGTTTGATCCCGGGCACGCACCTCTAACTTGCTTTAACGGTGAAGGAAAACTTCGTGAGGAAATCTGCATGCCTGAGAGCTCTTCATAATATTTCCAAAGGTGTGTCAAGACCAATCCGCACATGGCCAGCGTGGTGGACTATGGCCAAACCCTTCTGACTCTGAGAGGAAGACCCGTGCTCTGCAGTGAGCCGGCGATGGGTTGATCATGATGGGATATTAACTTTCACTGCGACTCTTGCGATCTTCCTTCAGTGGCTTCAATTGGCTACATTGTGAGATTACTCGATGAAGGAATGTAGGAACGGAACGTTGCCCTCTACTCGACTTTGTACAAGTGACTGTTCTATAGTTACAAGCCTATTACCCTTCACCCTTGGTGGCTAAAGAACATGAGAATTTGTAGTCAAGTTCAAACGACGTTCATGGCATACGACACCTGAATACCACTGTTGCAGAGTAGGTTCCTAAGGCTATTCCTAAGTACTCTATTCCCTACTACTTAAATAACATTTAAAAACTGAAGCTACTTACATTCACAATTTTGCAAGTGTTTCTTCCTAGCGTCTGATCAATTAAACATTTTTTTAAACAATAGTTTTTTTTGTTGTTTTACAAACAGGGCTTTGTAGATTGTTGGTTGCGTCCAGAACCGACCGATACATACAATAAGCTGCTGTGCAAGCAAAGACAACGGGTCCTCAATGAAATACGAAGGCAAAACGTCTACTTCTACTTCAGGCTACTTAAAGCAGTAAGTTCACGTTTTAAAATTATCTTTCGCTAATCCACGACTCGAACTTTATTTTCTCTAACTACAATAAGATCGGAACTAGTGTTCCGATCTTTAGAATGAAAACCCTTCTTAAATCTGGGATTTTTACTCTAAACTAAAGATGGGCGTTATTGGCTATTTACGGCAACGGTTAATCAACAGTTACTTAGTTTCAATACCGATATTGTTAACCGTTGCCGAATATCAGTATCAGAGTTGTGTTTCAACTAATTTAATATGCGCAACGCGCAGCGGTTTCCGTAGTAGTAACTAAGCTAGCTGCCGTATCAATACCGTCTGTATAGCTAGCGCGCGCATATTCACTAAAATAAAACCAATTTTACTTTCATGAATATCGTGAAGTAATCACAACCTTAAGTTCATAGTAGTAAAGTTTAATTTGATCATTGACATAGGTCAAACTATAGTGGACGCCTGCACGAATAGTTTGCCACAGTCCAGTTAACCAAAAACATTTCATGAAGATTGATAAACCAAAGAGGACCTTATCTCTATTACTCTAAGGCTAACTGTATTTAGATTGACAGATCAAAGTGTAATGGACAAGTACTTGTACAGTTAAGCCTTAGCGTAATAGAGATAAGGTCGGCTTTGGTTTACCAAGTTCTTAGTTACTAAGCCGGTAGCCAATAACCGCTCCTTCTCAGCTTTCAGTGAAAGAAAGAAAGAGAAGGCATAATTATTGCGTTTCTAGTTACCAAAAAACCAAACAATGCATTGTCAGTTGCCAGTTGGAAGTGTTGTGTTGTCAGGTGGTTATAGATGATAACTGAAAACCGTTGCTAGCTACGACAATAACGCTACGGTACGCTATAGGCACGGCAGCGGTTTTCAGTTAAGTTAAGCTATAGCGGACACATGTCTACTCTAAACGTCTTAATTTTTATTTTCAACGTTTTTAGAGATCTGAGCAACCTTTGACTAAAGAACTTGAAGAGAGTTGGAAAGATACAAAACACAAACTTATTTTAGGAGCATCGTAAGTATACGTTCAACTAACTACAACTATCTACTACTAACTATATACGTATCGACATTTTATATTACCAACATAAATCTCTTCCCCTCAACACGTGGATAATCATGGGCAATTTCCCGCGGAAGCGTTTTCATACCATGATCTGATATTCACTTCCTACAAAATTAGGCCTCCAAAAGCTAAACCAACAGTAGTAATGCGCCGCAGTTTTAAAAATTTTAACAATTCGTTATTTATGTCTGACCTAAACAATATTGACTGGGCTGCCGTATTTAGCGCTAATACAATAGATAATAAGCTGGATGTCTTTAATTCTTTACTGACAGGACTTTTTGATGTGCACGCTCCCCTGAGACCCGTCAAATTAAAACACCTCCCTGCTCCGTGGTTAACACCAGAGATAAAAGCCCTCATGAACAAACGTAATAGAGCAAAAAGCAAATATAAACTATGTCCTACAGTTACTAACCGTGAAAAATATAAAAAGCTTCGCAATCGGTGTAGTAAAGTTTGTCGCGATGCCCAGCGTAATTTCATTTGCAATTCCCTTAAAGACTCCAATACCTCCAAAACTTGGAGGTTTCTGAATACGTTGGGCATTGGACGCCAACAAAAAAAGACTCATCGCATCCCGGACCTTGACACACTTAACCAGCATTTCACGACTGCTGGGACACTGGATGGTCAAATAAAACAAGCGACGCTCAATAATTTGAGGTCCATACCTATACCTAATTACCCTCCTTTCCAATTCAGCGACGTAACTCTGGATGAAATGAAGAAACACGTTGTGGCCATAAAGTCGGATGCAATGGGGTATGACGGAATCAGTCGGAGGATGATCCTACTGCTCCTTGATAGCATCGCTCCTATCCTATGTCACATTTTTAACTTTTCTCTGTCCTCGTGTACTTTTCCTTCTGAGTGGGGGAAAGCCTTTGTTATCCCAATACCTAAAACCTCCAATCCGACATCCCCCACACACTTTCGACCAATCTCCATTCTTCCTTTTCTGTCCAAAGTCCTTGAGCGCATTGTTAACAAACAACTGAGTCTCTTCCTTACTAAAAATAACATCCTATCTTCATTTCAATCTGGCTTTAGACCCGGCCATAGCACAGTCACTGCGCTAATTAAAGTCTGCGATGATATACGGAAAGGTATGGATAACAAGTTAGTCACTGTTCTCATTCTCCTCGATTTCAGCAACGCTTTTAATAATGTCGACTTCGACCTACTTCTTGCGATATTAAGTTCCCTGAATGTATCCTCTGACGTAATTAATTGGTTCAGATCGTACCTAAGCGGACGTCAACAATGTATCAAAATCGATGGCAAGTGTTCCACGCTCTCACCGCTCTCTGCAGGTGTCCCACAGGGTGGGGTCCTGTCTCCTCTTCTCTTCTCTATTTTTATTAATACAATCTCCTCGGTTATTTCATCTTCCTTTCATTTTTACGCTGATGATCTTCTGCCAATAAAAACTAAGATTACGTTAGCTAACACACTTTTGTTGCCAATATTAGACTACGGTGACTCTTGTTATCCGGACCTGACACAAGAACTTTTAAACAAGCTGGAAAGACTACAAAACATGTGTATTCGCTTCATCTTCGGCCTACGAAAATATGATCATGTATCAGAGTTCCGTGCTAAACTAAAGTGGCTGCCAGTATCTCGGCGGAGGGAGATGCACGCTTTGTCGCTCCTATATCGTATTCTGTACTACCCTCAAACACCATCATACTTAAAAGAACGGTTTTCCTATCTTGGTGAGAACCATCAGTTCTCCCTCCGCTCCAGCACCGACAATAAGCTTATGACTCCACACAGCCGCACGGTATACTATGGTAACTCTTTCACCACTAACAGTGTCAAGCTCTGGAATTCTCTCCCAGCTGAAATACGTCAGGCGAAATCCTTAAACACCTTCAAAAATCGTTTGAAGAACTATTATTTATCTATGTAAACAGAATTATGTAGTATATTATAGAGATATGTATATGGGTATATATAATTATATTTATTTGTGTATTATTTGAATGTACTGTGTATGTAGTCTAATTTATAATAATAACTAGGGCCATTTTCGGCTGCCGCACCAACCCGTGCTTTCGTGATTCCTTTCGTCAAAGGTTGCCTGGAAGAGATCGCTTTAGCGATAAGGCCGCCTTTGCATGCTACATCTATTAGAATAAGATCCTGTATTGTGTTTTTTCAATGTTTACTTTGTGTTGTGTGCAATAAAGTGTCAATAATAATAATAATAATAAATATGTCAATGCTTCTTTCAGACTACCCTTCATTTTGTTCAAGACTGAAAAAATAGATCGCGACATAAAAGATCCCGCGTTTGATAAGCCTCCATCTGTTCACCGCACCAAGTAATTACGAACTATTTATTATTTTACTATTACTATCCATACTAATATCTATATATTATATAAAAGGAAAAGGTGACTGACTGACTGACTGACTGATCTATCAACGCACAGCTCAAACTACTGGACGGATCGGGCTGAAATTTGGCATGCAGATAGCTATTATGACGTAGGCATCCGCTAAGAAAGGATTTTTGAAAATTCAACCCCTAAGGGGGTGAAATAGGGGTTTGAAGTTTGTATGAAAGTCAGTTAGTTTTGAAGTAAGAATCGTGAAATTTTGTATTTACACAAATTGTTATAAACATAGAAACCGTGTATCATGGTTTTTGAAAAATTTTGCCCCTAAGTAGAAAATTAAGGGGTTTGAAATTTGTATGAAAGTCTGTCAGTTTTAAAATTTGAATCAAGATATCGAGTATATAAATGTAAGTATATATTATAGAAAACAGATGACGTAGGCATCCGCTTAGAAAGGATTTTGGAAAACTAAACCCCTCAGGGGTTAAAATAGGGGTTTGAAAATTGACACTATTTTAACCCCTGAGGGGTTTAGTTTTCCAAAATTATTTTTAAGCGGATGCCTACGTCATCTGTTTTCTATAATATATACCTACTTACATTTACATACTCAATATCTTGATTTAAATTTTAAACTGACAGACTTTCATACAAATTTCAAACCCCTTAATTTTCTACTTAGTGTGGGCAACACAGAAAAACCTGCGATCTGTCACCCGTGAGTGGAGGTGTGACAGCGCGCGGAAAAAAAAGAGGAACGATATAAAAGTAATTAAGCGAGATATAAGTACTAGGTGATTAATTAAGCTAGATATAAACTAAGTGGATGTGACAAGTGTACCTGAATATAAGACTGTGGACATTGGAACTGCGTTTGATTCATACTAGGGTCATCCCAAGACTAATAAACCCGGATTGGAGGTTAAGTTGTTTATATCAGAAGTGGGATGTGATTCATGCCCAAAAATGCGGGTCTATCCTGGAAGATGTTAAAAGTGCCTGTACAAGATGCATAGCAACATATTTATTAGGTACTTATATCGGAAATTATATGAAGAAACCTACCTGAACGAATAACAAAGTGAATATGAAATACATACAAACTGCAATGGTGCTACACTATTACTTTGGGAGTACTTGAGTAGACCTGTGTCGAGTTGGAGGACTTGTCTCCAACGCAACTACTCAAGAGATTGGTTGGAGGAAAGCACCTTATACTGTCTGGAACAAGCAGAAGTACGTAGGTCGATGGGTCCAATGCATCCATAGGTTGTATTGAAAGCGGTGAATCTGTGTACTTACCTTCTTACAGTGGATGTTCATTAAAGCATGGGTGAATATTAAGAGTGCCTAATGTAAGATTACTGCATCAAAATACCTAAGTAGGTATTTGATAAGTCACAATATTACCAATTGATACTTTTAGAACAGAGTAAGTGAAGGCTATAATTATTAATAGTAAGTAGATATCAGCATTATGACTTATTTG
Organism: Maniola hyperantus; assembly: GCF_902806685.2. Classification (NCBI taxonomy): domain Eukaryota; kingdom Metazoa; phylum Arthropoda; class Insecta; order Lepidoptera; family Nymphalidae; genus Maniola; species Maniola hyperantus. The sequence continues at coordinate 12,863,878 of NC_048541.1, read as the reverse complement.
AGAGTTCAAAGTAAGGGATTATAGTTTTATTCTGACCGCTTTAATGGATTATTATGTAGGGACATACCTAGCCCTAGATTTGATCTATGAAGTTATAAGTAGTATTAGTATTAATTTCAAGACTGGATGCAACGCACCGTAGTACTAACACCTTGTATTTTAAAATCGAAATAAGGTAATAAGTGATATGAAATACTTTAAACCAAATAGGCACCTACCTATATTAAAGTAGAATCAAGAAAACAATTAGATTATTATGTAGGTAAGTACTTGATACATGAGCTAGTGTAGAAATAAAAAAGTAGAGTTTATTTGCTAGAATGTGGTACAATTTGGTCTTAAATCTGTTTTGATCTAACACATTCAACCAATAACTGAGTGTGCAAATTATTACCTATAGTACATTATCATAGCATAATAAAATGTGAAAATTTAGAATGAATAATATCTACTTAACTCATTTATATATAACTTTATCTATCTAGGAAGTAATGTTGACAATATAATTTTATTCAAGTCTTAATTTAAATCATTCAACAATCATTTAAAAAAAAGAAATATGTACATGTGCTTTAGTTAAAAATAGAAATAATAATCTTACAATAACAACGGTCATATCTACATCAATGGGTCAATCAATGGTTTTAGTGCAAAATTTGGGTTATATACAGGGGTCTGATATAATCAAGTAGGTATGTACTTGATACTGGTGTCGCTTAAATGCAATATTTCCGAGATTATTCAACTGTTACCATTTTTTTCATGTTCGACAACTTTTCTGATGATGTACACGACCCTGTGACCCCGACTTGACGATGAGGTCGACGAATGTGAGATGAACAAGTGGTTTTGGCCGGCATCTGTGGTGGAGAAGTGCACATAACCTTCAAGTTGTGATTAGAAGCAGTCATGTACCTGCATGGATCGGATAAGAACACAGTAACTCTTGGTGTGAGGCCTGTTATAATGATACAAAAGAAAAAAAGCCATCCCGGGCTGCCTCATTATGATGGAGGGTGTAACCTCAAGGTATTGTTATGTAATACAGTAATAAGAAGGTAAGAAACATCTGAATACTACTATGGTTAATTGAAGCAAATCTAGTTTACCTAGTAACTAAAATAAAGTCTTAAAACTTTGAATTGAATAGTCTCAATATGAGTAGTTATTCTTGTTTAATTAAATAATTACATACTTAACTATACACATAGTAATATTTTAGTACAATTTAAGGATAGAATGCCTGAAATATGTGTCAGGTGCATGTGTTTTCATTACCTACCATTTAATGTAAGATTTTTGGATTTGGGTCTATGGTAGGCATGGTATGGTTGTGAGAATGATAGACAGTGATAGGGAGACTAATAGAGTCGATTGCTAGATGCACCCACTTAATACCTATCTACCGACTGAATAGTCTGTATTATGTACTGACAGACATAGATCAACCCGCAGGCCCTGCATAATGAAATATGATTTGAGTTCTCTACTAAGCTACTACTGGACACAAAGAAAAGATTTTGGAAAATTCTACCTGGGGTGGATCAGCTAATAAATAATTAATTGGTCCACTAGATAAAGTAGGTAACATTGAACCTATTTTGAATCTGTAGGTTTACTTATTCGACCAAATTAGAGTTATTAGATTACTTTGAATACCTAGTAGGTATAGGGTATGAAATATCAGGTTTGAATTAATCTAACTATGTACATACCAGAAACAGAAAGACATACACCACTTATGCTCACGAAAGTAGCCATGTGGATGTTGGAATTTTATTTGATTCTTATACCAATAAAATTTATATTAAGTGCTAGTATGTACTTTTGTTCCGTTTGCTCACCCTTGTGAAAATTATAAATTACATTGGCTGCAACTACCATTTAAGGAGAGGTGAGGTTATGAAAGGAAAATGAATTGAATCATTATTATATTAACCTAAAGTGAATTTAACTGATCAGATCAGATGAAAATAAATAAATGGAATTGAATTAAAATATTTATTTATCAGCATAACAGTGGTTCTTTCAAATGTTCTTAGAGTTTTATAATTAAAAAGGTAAAATTATATGAGCTATCACATTCATATAAAGTCACTAGTAGCTGACATCCTCTTATACTAATAGATGACATGCATTCGTGATTTTTAGAATTCGGAAAATAAAAATAATAATAAAATGAAAATACGTTTCCACTTCTCATGCTCGTAAGGTTCTATTTTACGCTGGCTATAAGAGGACTAAAGTGCGTTTCATGCTGTTATGCACAAGGTATTTATAGGTAAACAACAGTCTCTCTGAATGACATATGGATGAGAAAGAATGTATGTAATTTCTATGGTGCCAGTGAACTTTTGCACTTGTATTGAGGTTGCGACCTATACCTACAAACTCATTACAGCACCCTCATTTAATCCCTACTCTTTTCGGACAATCTATAGATATGTACTTATAGTAATATTATTATTACATTTCCTCGCAATCGAAGTGAAAAGCAGTGTTTATAACTCGGCTCAAGTGGCTTGTTTGGTGCCCTTGTTGTACAATCTGCTACCATAAATCAAAGCCTTTAGGTACTTACTACCTCGGAAAAACACGCACTGAACAACAGGTTAACTACCAAGTACATCATAAATTATTTACTGTTGTTATTATTGGATTGGCTTACCAACTTAATAGATGATACTATCTGCTGTAATAATAGAAATTAGAAAGAAAAAGTTACGAAGTTCAATTTTTATGTACGAGTAAAGGAAACTTTGAAACATGTGTCTCTAATAACAAAATAGAGTTACGAAGGTGTTATTAAATGAAGTGGCAATGACTGTGGCAATGTTATGTATTACAGGGTCTGGATTGTTGTATTTCTTTATATAGCCTACTAACAAATAATTTTATCATATCGTTGTTTCTCGGGTATAAATAATGCACGAATAATTCGATCTCTGACTTAGGTTTAGATTTGAAATAAGAAATGAAATTGTCAGTATACAGAGAAGTGTAAATCTTAACCTTGCAAGCCCCATCGGATAAATAGTGGAGAAACGGATTCCCTACTTTTACTGCCCAAATTTTGACTAGCTATTTGACTTTGGAAAAAGGAGCTTATGAGATGCATATTTTTACTAAATAAATAAATTATTAATATAATTATTATAAACAAAAGACGGATTGCTCTCTTGTGTGTGTGCCCTTAAATTATATTAAAATTTCAAACGAGTTGCACAATTATTATCACTTGCAGACATTACACGTAGGGCGATTGTCTAAAACCTGCATCAATCATTATTGTTCTGATTGGCTGAATTTGTGCGATTCTTGTTGCAACAATGCATTGTGGCCAATAGTGAGCGAGCATTAACCAATCAGAGATGATTGCGATCGTGACATTGTAGCTGTCAAACAACCGCGGTAGAGCCCACGGTGAACTAAAGATGTTTACTACTGTAGATACCCCACAAATAGTTGAGAATATCGATTTGAGTATTGAGTTCAGTAGTCTCGATAATTAGTCTTTCAAATCATTAATCAAATTACTAAAAGCCATAAAGCAAATTAAGAAAAAGATTAATCAAATGAGGTATTAAGGGAGCAAACACTTAGCGGGTTTGCCATAACCGTTGACACTATAATATTCATTCTATTGACTGTACACAAATAATCGCTTCTGGTGGCTGTCTTGAGGAAGCGAATTAAAAAAAAAAATGGTGTTTAATATTGTTATGATATAACGTGTCATTGTTATGAATGTGATTATTATTTTTAGACTCTAAACAAACTGACAACTAGTGAATGAGAGAAAAGGATACCGACTTATGTATGGACTGAGTCCTGGTGTGATAAGCGGTGATCCCTGAGAATATTAGAAACGAATACCGACTTATGTATGGACTTACTCCTGGTGCGATAAGCGGTGATTCCTGAGAATATCTGAAAAGAATACCGACTTATGTATGGACTTATTCCTAGTGTGATAAGCGGTGACTCTTGAGAGTATTTTATGATAACCTAAGGAGCAAATAAGAGAGAAGAATACCGACTTATGTATGGACTTATTCCTGGTGTGATAAGCGGTGATTCTTGAGAGTATTTTATGATAACCTAACAAGCAAATAAGTGAAACGAATACCGACTTATGTATGGACTTATTCCTGGTGCGATAAGCGGTGATTCCTGAGTATAGTTGAAAAGAATACCGACTTATGTATGGATTTATTCCTGGTGTGATAAGCGGTGATTCTTGAGAGTATTTTATGATAACCTAACAAGCAAATCAGGGAAACGAATACCGACTTATGTATGGACTTATTCCTGGTGCGATAAGCGGTGATTCCTGAGAATAGTTGAAAAGAATACCGACTTATGTATGGATTTATTCCTGGTGTGATGAGCGGTGATTCCTGAGAATATTTTATGATGAACCAACCGGCAAATGAGAGAAAAGAATACCGACTTATGTATGGACTTATTCCTGGTGAGATAAGCGGTGATTCTTGAGAATATGTTATGATAACCCAACAAGCAAATAAGAGAAAAGAATACCGACTTATGTATGGACTTATTCCTGGTGTGATAAGCGGTAATTGCTGAGAATAGTTTATGTAATATACCTTGTCCCAATTGTGTCAAAGGTTGTCTATTTTATATGTTCCAAATGAGACATATTGTTATTGGAAAATTTAATTCATGTCCCAATTGTGACATACAGCAAGTGGAAATTTTTGATTTTGTAGCAATCGTGCCAAAGGAGGGCAGCATTGACTATAATATAAACCTAAGAATAAGGAATCAAGAATGACAAATGGAAGGTGGCAATACTGACGTAAACAATGGATCGTATTCCGGTGACAAAAGCTGGTCCTAGTAAGAACCAACAAACGAATTGGAAAACGGCTGACGAAGCGTCTGAAAAATGACGAACAATAATAGTCTGGTAAAACCTGATTCGATAATCCCGATGCGAGTGGACGGTGATCTTCAGTATGAACTTCAGCAACTGATCGGGTCGCGATGGTGACAAGAGGGAGTCCAGTTAATTTGATGGAAAACAAGCAGACTAAATCGGGGTCGGCAAGTGGAAAGGGTGTATCCTTTTTATTAATAATAATAGATTTATCTACAGAATAGGGGTACAGAAGTAGATATCATGGTTGGAAATCACTTTACCTGTTCTAGCAGATACTTACTAATGTTCAAGGGTTACTTAAATTCAAATTAAAGTTCTTATAATGGACGTATTCAGTAATAATATATTAATTATGTCTTGCTGAATTCGGTACGTAGTAGAAGTTGTATAGACCCTTTAAAGTAGATCTAAAATGACATGCTGATTGTAAATGCTAAATATCGGTTCATGTTAATGCACATCTTCGCAGTCACTCATTGTATTACGTTGATGTTTGGTGGAAACAGCACAGTAAAGAGCAAATTCTTAAATACTATTTCGAGTAACATCTATTCTAATAGACTATATAAGCAGTTCGCGCACGAAGGCTTGCTGACTTCACTCGCTAGGTATTAATGTATGGATCGCTGATATGTTATCAAAGCGTATAAGTACACCAATGTATCACGAAATAATTTCCTACATCTTTGTCATTCATTTGTCACACACTGACACGAGACAAGCAACGGTGACCGATGCAGCAATTCACGGCTCAGCATGACGCTGGGTTGGTGCAGCGTTGGGTGCTGTCTGTCCTCAATCACCGTGTTCAAGTTAACCATATTATCATAAGAGGACGAGGGTCTCTGGCATCGTTCGTCCTTACGCGCTCAAGAATGTACAAGAATGGAAGTTTCCAGAAATCAGATTTTATTGTATGTTACATCAATTAAGTCTATAGTGCCATCAAGGACTCGTTGCTTGCGAGACAATAAAATGGGGCAACAAAACGCCGTCTGTTGCGCTCTCTATCGCACTTACGGGGCTTATGGTAGACACAGTTATGCATGCATCTACCCCTAGTGCAAGGATGATATGGGGCACCACGGGTAACGAGTTTATAATAATACAATAATACCTTGGCTAACATCATTGTGACTTATTTTGTTATATTAATAATAGTATTTGTTGTACTACAATCGAGATACAGTCAGAGGCAGTCGTCTCAGTTATTTGAAAATATAGGATTACATTGTGCACATTGTAGATCTCATAGTGATCTGTACTGTGTATCATTATCAATTAGTGGATTCATGTTTCTTTAAATTTCTGAAATAATATGATTATTGGATTCTCCTTAGAATACATTGTGGTTTGTTTCGATCTTAGTACTTATTAATAATAACAACTACATTTAACCATATTATTTATCTTGATTTCGTAGACATCAAGAATATTGGTTCAATATTCAATAATTCAATTTGATAGGTAATTATCTTTTATTGTTATTCAAGTAGAGTACAAAATATGGTCACATAATATCTGTGCCGACATCTCTGCCTTTCTGGTCTGCAAAAATATTTTACAATCATTATTCATATACTTACCGATATTGCTTAGTATAATACTACATATATGCAATTAAAGATTGGCATATTGTTTTCTTATTATTTGTTTTACGTTACATACTTATATTGTAATATTATAATTTTTTTCAACGGTGTCAATCAGTAGGTACCACTTGAGAATAATTAAATGTCAATTCACGATAGTCAAATTGATAATTTATGAAACACTACAAAGACATTATAATCAAGGTCAACTCATATCAAATATTCATCAATTGTATGAGAAAATTGGATTATAAGATATTCTTTTAATTTATTTTTAAGTTTAAAGAAATTATGAAGTCTACAGAAGTAGTTAGGTTCATTGGTATATTGTAGAACTTTGTGATTAATTTTGTATAAAGTGTTAGTAATGGTCAATGGGATCCAACCACTCTTACCATATCTCTTAAAATGTTTATACTAGTGAAAATATTGTATTTGTGTTGCATTAGAGCATTATGTAGGATTAGAATTCATGTCATTACAGTGGTAAGAAGGAAAGGGCAAACAAACTTACTTTAATTGAAACTGATAGTGACATGGTTAAAATCATAGAGTACTTAGCACTCAGAATTCAAGTTGGTGATAATTCACTATCCTTCTTTTCTTTCCTCGTTGTTGTTTTGTTTAAGTTTGATTATATTTTATTCGCTTTAAATGCAATTTACCAAAGATGTTTTATAATTCTCATAATTAGTATTGCCACATTTGCCATGCAAATATTTATTCACGTATTACTAAATACAAATACAAACTTGAAGAATATGTAGTTCATAATAATATTTAAAAATTAAATTATTGATTTCACTATAATTTCCTTGTATTAAGTATTAACATAAATTGTGTTGATTTCAGTATTTGATTATACTATTGTGAATTGGTTGTATACGTATATCACTAACAATAACTAGATTATAGAATTTTCTTAATATCAAGCTTAAATCAGAATGACTTATAGTATTTACTATTTACTTATCTCAGTGTGATTTGTTGTGTATTTATAAGAATTAGACTTACAGATGTTGATTGCAATGTACATAATGATTATTGATACCAGTATTTTGTAGGTCTCATTGGCACTTGTTTTGTGCACTTGTTAAATCTAACAATGTTAGCTTTGATCTGTTAGAGGAATTATTATACTAATCATATTAATTATAATATAGGACTGTTAAGGTATTCTATGTTGCTCCTATTGAGTTATGGGTATGAGGGCATTACCCTCGGTTGGAAGGCCGAGTGGTCAGATATGGGGACATATCTGGAGCAGGATGGACGACTGTGGGCAACACAGAAAAACCTGCGATCTGTCACCCGTGAGTGGAGGTGTGACAGCGCGCGGAAAAAAAAGAGGAACGATATAAAAGTAATTAAGCGAGATATAAGTACTAGGTGATTAATTAAGCTAGATATAAACTAAGTGGATGTGACAAGTGTACCTGAATATAAGACTGTGGACATTGGAACTGCGTTTGATTCATACTAGGGTCATCCCAAGACTAATAAACCCGGATTGGAGGTTAAGTTGTTTATATTAGGGGCTAAATTTTTCTTACTTCAAAACTGACAGACTTTCATACAAACTTCAAATCCCTATTTCACCCCCATAGGGGTTGCATTTTTAATGCCATATTTTGTTAAGCTCATATTATGTTAAAATCTCATTGTTAAAGATCAACCCTAAGGGTGTAAAATAGGGGTTTAAATTTTGTTTACTCCACGCGGACGAAGTCGCGGGCATAAGCTAGTTACGTATAAATTCGAAACAGTCTGTCTGTCTGTCTTTTCATAGCCCAACAGTTTAAACTTTAACCGATTTGAATGATATTTGGTACAGAGTTAGCTTACATCCCGGTATTTATATTATTTAAGTATATTATTTTACTACTAGATGATGCCCGCGACTTCGTCTGCGTAGATTTAGGTTTTCAAAAATCCCGTGAGAACTCTTTGATTTTCCGGGATAAAAAGTTATCCAATATTATTCCCCGGGATGTAAGCTATGACTGTACCAAAATTCGTCAAAATCGGTTGAACTGACGGGCCGTGAAAAGCTAGCAGACAGGCAAACACACTTTTGCATTTATAATATTATAATATTAGTATGGATTCATCATCATCATCATCAACCGATAGACGTCCACTGCTGGACATAGGTCTCTTGTAGGGACTTACACACGCCACGGTCTTGCGCCCCTGAATCCAGCGGCTCCCTGCGACTCGTCTGATGTCGTCCGTCCACCTAGTGGGGGGGTCTTCCAACACTGCGTCTTCCAGTGCGAGGTCGCTATTCCAGCACCTTGGGACCCCAACGTCTATCGGTTTTACGAACTATGTGCCGTGCCCATTGCCACTTCAGCTTCGCAATCCGTTGAGCTATGTCGGTTACTCTAGTTCTCCTACGGATCTCCTCATTTCTGGTTTGGTCACGTAGAGAAACTTCAAGCATAGCTCTCTCCATCGCCCGCTGGGTTATTTTGGCATAGCATGGTGCGACCAAGCGCTGCACTGTGTGTAGTGTGGGTCCTTACTGTCTCCTACATGTTTTGTTTTTAGTAATAAACCATGTTTAAGTACCTGTATTGAGTTGAGTTTAAGTTGTTATCAAATAGACTCGGCTCCACTCCACTCTGTCTGAATGGTCGGCAGTACAAAAAATAAACTTTTGCAGGGTTTCCATGGAGCTGTGGGTAGTCGGCGGCTCTAAGATTGGCAAAGTTACAATAGAGCTTTTCACAGATATTGTGCCCAAGACGTGCCAGTTGTTCCTTACTTTACTACGGGGTGATAGCGATGGACACGCCTACACGGGGACTAGACTTTTTAGGTGAATACTCTTCCTGCTTAGGTAGGTACTTCGTTTTTTTTTATCCAGATACAAGTTAGCCCTTGACTGCAATCTGACCTGGTGGTAAGTGATGATGCAGTCTAAGATCGAAGCGGGCTAACCTGAATAAGGGCTATGGTAGTTTTTATTGTCCCCCCTTTGGTTTCTATACGGCATCGTACCGGAACGCTAAATCGCTTGACGGCACGGCTTTAACTGGTTGGAGGGTAACTAGCCAGGGCCGAAGCCTTCCACCAGACCAGATCAGAGAAAATTTAGGAATGATAAAATCCCAAATTTCCCCTGCCGGGAATAGAACCCGGGACCTCTCATTAATACCTAAGACCTCAGCGTTCACTAATGCGCCAGGGAGGTCATCGAAACTCCTCAAAAGATCGTTCCTCATCTTTGGGTATTGTGGCTACCTGTTCCGGTATTAAAGAATAGAATTTCTATCACCCAATTCTAGATTTTTGTGGTGATGTCTTAAAGCAACTGTATTTTTTTTTGGTACAGAATTGTACCCAACTTGTTCTGCCGTGGAGGAGATGTTTGCAAAGACAATGGGTTCGGTACTTATAATAAGATGGATGGACCGAAAGAACCGATGGCTCCAGAGAGCTTTAAACTTAAACATTCTGTACCTGGTACTTATTTTTTATTTTATTTTTATTTACGACTAATCCCGTAGTGTGAGAGCTAAAATGCTGTCTATGCTAACGCGTGCTGGTTTGGAGGGGTTTATGGTGATTCACTAAATCCTTATGCGGCATCACAAGAATGCAATTTTACTTGGCGGCTGGCTTAAATTTACGTAGGTACCTATTTTATAAAATTACTTAATTAAGTATAAATTTGAAGTTTATCCAGCAGTGAATCGCAAACACCATTACTTACTTATCATAAGCCTATCCGTAGCCCCCTCTGTCACATTCTGAGTTTATTTTCCATAACATTCGTAGGTACTTAAGTATTGATTTTTTGCAGGAGTGCTGTCCATGGTCGTAAGCTGTGATAATGAAGTTTATGGTCAATTTAACATAATATTTAAACCATTACCTCAATTTGATGGAAAACATGTGGTATTTGGGAGAGTAAGTATAATTTTTGAAAAAAAATGTCTGCCGATTTTAATTTAAAAGTACCATAGGTATGTAAGTAAATTATTCTACCGAAAAATCTGTCGCTTAGAAATTTTTATTTTCCCTAGTTAATAATTATAAAGATATTTAACCCTTTATCAATATTCTCAAATTTTATAAAGATCGATTTATCCATTGAACTAGCTACCTATACCTAAACTCGAACACGAAGTGGACATGAACTCGGACTCGGAAACGTCGCACACGAGGGGTTTCGTACCATCGTACACTTTTTTTCATAGCGGCCATTTTGAAAATTTTATTGTTGTTATAGCGGCAATACATTCTCTCTCTTTCACTCTCTACCTGTTATGGATCACGAGATACATCCCGCTGACAGAGCGATGGACGGATAGCAGAGGTTTAGTATAAGGATCCCGTACGCACCCCTCGGATACGGAACCCTAAAAAACGGGGTAGTAGGGAAAAGTTAGCTTATCTCGGGAAATAGCGGTCGACTGGTCAACCAATCGCATGCACCTGTGCGGTAGAAATCCCCTCACACTTCCATGTGTCTGCCAAAGAGATCTAAAAATCGATTACGGCGCATTGTTCAAGTTGTTTGCAATAAATTAAGTAGTACTTTTACAGTAAAATTTTCTGACTTTTGAACTTTTGTTGATATCAGATAATAGCCGGCCCAACGCAAACGCTGGAGCGTATAAGCGCGCTCGGCCTGCCTCTGGGTACCACCACCGCCGACTGCATTGTGCGGTACTGCGGCTGGTTCACGCGCAGCGGCCAGTACCGCGAGGGCAACCCCAACACCATCAAGTTCCCGCCACGACGAAAATAAGAAGTATATGCCCTTTTGATATATCACCGTTGCGTTGTTGCAAAATCCCTTACGATATATAAAACACCACGCTCATTGATCTAGTTGACAGTCCCACACGTGCTTCCAAAAAGTTTAAGTAAGTGCACAAACGTGCACTCATCCGTCATACAAAAACGTACTCATTCGAATCGTATTTTTACGGAATCCGTGATTTGACGGATGAGTGCACAAATGCCCTTATGTTTTGGTTGGTCGTGTGCAGTTAAATCTTCCAAAAATTATGGGAAAAAGACGGATTTGCATCAATATTGAATCGTATTACGTGGATCGACCTAGTATGGAATAGGCCTACCTACTTACGGAGAAATATCGATGGTGCCGAGTCCGTTCCAATTCAGAAGCTTGAAGACGTCTTCAACGCAACAGTAAAGAACTTCGAAGAATTACGTCTACCTGTCGCACTCCTCAATGCTATTGGAGTGGCTTCATAGTCTCATCTTATTACGGGCTGACCTTACAGTGTGGACATCATGGTGAACGCTTAGCACCTAACCGGGATTTCCTTGGATGACGTCACGACCTTTGGACTATACTATCAGGGACACTGCCTCGTACCCCTCGTACCAGTTCGTTTCACGTACCTATGTACAAATACCTCAGGAGTCAGGACGACACACACACTTTTATTGAAGGATTTTTAGTATCTTTGTTTTTGTATATTGTATACTTGTTTGTATCTTTTGAAGTTTTTTTTGTATATTTTTATTCTTTATATTTGAATAAAAGTTTGTACCTTTTCATTTATCCAAGTAGGTATATACCTAAATAAACAAATGCTTGTTGAAATCAGTATAAAATTTATTTCAGACATGTATCCATCTACATTTACAAAATAAATTAGTAATTTTTTAGCAAAATTTCGAGCTTTAGCGCCATTAGCATACCGAACGCGACGTATTTGCATGATGTAGCGAAAAGTCAACCATTACATCATTGCTGATTGCACAGCGTTAATGACATAAATAAAGGCGTTAATAGCTGTTACTACCTCATGCGAATACATCGGTGTGCTAAAGGCGTTTAACCTAATTAACCATACAATGATTAATTAACACAATGTTCCTAATCAACTACACAATTTGGTCACCACAAAGTTTTCATATCGTCACTCTATTTTCACGAACAATCCACATGAAAATATTAGCGCCAGTACCTGTAATTAGAAAAACATTGTATCAATAACTTGCCTAAATAGATTCAGGTATCGCGATCTTAATAGCGTGTTATATTGTCGTCTGTATAATTTTAACTTTACTCTTAACAAAAATTGGTATTAGTAGCCGGAGAGGGCCTCCTATAGGCTTACTATAGGCCTCCTCCAAGCTAGTCTGAAAGTCTGTCATCTGCCCTGCATCTGCAGTCATCTGCCCAGTGTTCAAACACCTCACTTCCTTAGGATAGCCTACCTGCTCAAGCAGGCGGACTATCCTGCTTTGTCCAACCTCCACAGTGCAGAAAAGTAATTTTTCAGAACGACAAAAGCTCCAGGGTGACGATCTCTAACACCTCTCCCCGCCCCCCACCATGCAGATTTGTTAGATTACTAATAGGGGAGATGAGAACAAATTATGGTTTAATCATCCGGTATCTAGAATAAGTCATGATAGTGTTATTTCAAACTGGAGCGCAGATATCCATCAGTAGAACGGATTCTACTGTCTTAAGCTCGCACTCTTCTCTATGAAATAAGAGGAGACTTTTACTATGAACTCACCATAATCATCGCCACAACGATGGCCACAGCACCGACGTAAACGGCATCCTCGCGCAGCAAGTCCACCGTCTTACTGTAGCAGCCATCCATGTACATCGTCGTCGGGTTCTGAGAGTACTGGCATTCCCGCCGCTGGGAACATAACAACAAATTAGGCAAAAAACGGTATTTTTAATGACCAGTGCTGGACAGAAAAAACTGAAAATGCAACGCGACGTCGTCACATCGTTAAAGACCTGCGAGCTGGAAAAACTTTTGACGTGATTCGCATTGCAAGAATTCGAAATCATTCGAAATCGACCAGCGCAGTTTTAACATCTATGTATAGCCATTTTTGTCGATGACAGAGTTTCGCTAAATTTGTAGATCGCTATCTCATTTGATGGTACCTACATACTATCTAGTCAAATAGCAATTTACTATCATTATAATAATAAGATGAGGATATAGAAGTAATCGTAATACCCCTAACGGATAGGTTTGCCGCGGCCGACTGCTGAAGATTCATTCCTAACATATAACACAGATACCATAATTATTGCAAAAATCATTTCACAAACTGACTCAACCGGGACTTTTTGCTACTTGTCAGGGCACATTTGTGTGGAGTCGAACCGAGCTGTTGGAGCTCGACTGCACTCTGCAGGTATGCCCTGACCATTAAAGTATTATAAATAAATAAATAAAAATAAAAAATAAAAAAGCCTTTTATTTCTTCACTTATTTTACAATAGTTATGGGATTATTAAATAAAACTTAAAATACTAGACATTAAAATAAAATAAAATAATAATTTAAATTTAGTACGATTACTTATTTTTATGAAGAACCCTTTTCAGGTCAAGGCCTCCTCCAGAGAAACCCACTTTACCCTGTCTTTGGCTTTGAGCATCCAGTTTGGTCCCGCCACTTTTTTGATATCGTCGTCCCATTAAAGTATTACAGTCAACTAATTTCTAATAGCTACGCAAAACCTCACCTTTCCTGGATAGACTTCTTGACAGCAACTCTCAGGAACATTATCGTTCCAGTCCTTGTAGCTCTTGACGCCACAGCACTGCAGGTAGGTCTGCGTGTCGTCCCAAGCCTTGGTGTACTCGTGCTTGGCGCCGTAGTACGGTATGGAGGCGTGCATCTCTCGCTCCAGAGTCGTGAGCACTTTAGCCCGGAACACAAACAGTAGGATCCCGCCTACTAACATCACCACGAAGATGATGAACACTAGAATGTAGTACTGAAAAGAAATAATGTATGCCTGGGTTATTGGATTTCTCGGATTACACTTTAGAAAAAGGTATAATTGGGTTATTTAGCTCTTTTGAATCGTCGGTCTTTAAGGTCGGGGGTTCGGTCCCGGGCTCTAACCTCGAATCTTCGAACCTCTAACTTTTCGAAGTTATATGCGTTGAAAGCAAATAAATATTACTTGCTTTAACGGTGAAGGAAAACATCGTGAGGAAACCTGCATGCCTGAGAGTTCTCGAAAATATTCTCAAAGATGTGTGAAGTCTGCCAATCCGCTCTTGGCGAGCGTGGTGGACTATGGCCAAACCTTATTCTGAGAGGAGAGCCGGGCGATGGGTGAATAATTATGATGATAAATATAAATTTGCATATCTGGGTGCTGGTGTCCGTTAACTTGTCAGGATTGAAGCTTATCGTTAACTATTTGTTCTGTGCTCGGCCTACCGTTAACAGCATACACTTGACTTCTTTGGCCGCGCCGCAGCAGCCCAGCAGCGAGAGGAACATGACGGCGGCGCCCATCACCACGATCACCGCGACCGACGCGATGAACATGTTGTTCATCATCAGCGTGCTGGGGAACGAGCGGGACACCCAGATCCATACTCCGATCCCTAGAGCTAACGCGCCACCTATCTGCAACGAAAAATATCATCTAAGTATTTGCTCATGACAATATGTCCACGAGAAAATGCTGTAGGTATCACGATCATAGGTCATCTCAGCTTCGCGTGAAAATTTTCGTGTGCAACAGTTTCTTTGTTTTCTAAATATGCGTGCGAGCGTGTGTGCGTGTGGTGACTGGTGTGTGTTTGTGTGTGTGTGTGTGTGTTTGTGACTGCGTGCGTGCATGCGTGCGTGCGTGCGTGTATGGGTGTGTTATCTTACATTTGTGAGTACACTTCAACCTTTATCTTTTTTGGAATAAATACATAAGTATTTAGGTTTGTAATTACAAAAATCTTGACTCAGCAGAAAGAGATATGTGTGTTAGGGAACCACATCCAAAATAACGATTAATTATTTAGGTATTTTCGTCGGCGTAAGCACAGAATATATAATAGTACTGCGTAAGCGTGACACACCAAGTTCTATCTATCCGTAAGCCACTATTTGGTCCTTAAAGAATCTACCAACCCCATAGATAGTAGGCAAGAAATTGATCGTATTTAATTGATCTACCATCTACCAACCCATGGTGCCCCAGTCGAAGTTCCGTTTCAACCGGGTCGCTGTACTCATTACTCAGGTAGATTACACCTGGGCTACACCATCCACACTAACGCATATTGAATTATACCTACCAAGGTATAATTAAATAATTGTTTGCTATATATAGTAGGTATCTTCCATCCGGCTTCCAGATATATCTACCTAGTACCT
The DNA here is from genome assembly GCF_902806685.2 of Maniola hyperantus. Classification (NCBI taxonomy): domain Eukaryota; kingdom Metazoa; phylum Arthropoda; class Insecta; order Lepidoptera; family Nymphalidae; genus Maniola; species Maniola hyperantus. The sequence continues at coordinate 12,848,234 of NC_048541.1, read as the reverse complement.
ACCATTCTTTTATTACATTGTGGTGATTAATCTAAGGAATAGGTAGGTATGATTAGTGAGGTGAAACAACTAACAACATAATCTTCTATCTACGATTATAAAAAATAGTACCTAGGTACCTACTTATCGTGACAGGTCCATCGATGGACAGGTCAGACAAAGCACAGAACTGGTAGACCTAGACTTAAATTTGGAGGAAACACTTCTTGAGTAAGTAGGTACCCTATGCATCTAGACTTTAGACAGACGGAATGCGTGTGGACTGCCCACTGCAAAATTGCAGTTGACACAACTGCATCTCAAACTGCCGATTGACTGCGTAGTCTGCGTGCAGTGGGCGTGCACTTTATTTTCACTTCCTATCTACCTACTCATCTGGTTATATTACGGGCATTCAGTGTGCGTGCAATCGGCGTGCGGTGCTATTTACCCGTGGACTGCGCAGTCGGTCGGCAGCTGCAAATTGCGATGCAGTTGTATCAACTACAATAACACTGCATCCCAACTGCAATTTCGCAGTCGGCTAGCAGTCCAAATGCAGTCTGTCTGTCTTGAGACTAAGGGTGCACTAAAAAGAATTTTGTGGAATTCCATCGGATAGGTAAGTATTTTATAAATCTAAGTAGACAAGTATATTCACGAAGTGGTGCGAAACAGGGGAAAATTAACGCACATTTACAACTTACAAGTGTGAGGACGTTGATGATGACGAGCGAGACCTTCATGCACCGCCCGCAGCTGTCCATCGCGCCGCCCATGGCCATGGCCAAACTGCAATCAAATTAAAAAAAAATGTTTATACATTTTCAAGTAGGTAAGTAACATTTTCTGCATCGTCGTTGTCGTCAACCGATAGACGTCCACTGCCTACTCTTGAAGGGACTTCCACGTACCTACTGCTCCTTACTAGCTTCTGCTGCTGTTCCACTGCAGGCCTGGATCCAGGCGTCTCGGTTTTTGCATGAAAAGGTTTCTTTTATTAACTTTGACTCTATCATAACATGGTTGCCTTTAGATTAAGCTCGTCGCGTCAATCTTTAAAAAGATCCGGATTGATTGAATTGTTTATTGAAAATTCTCAGACTGCAGTGTGACTGGATTTAAATATCAACATTAGATTGTTGTATACAAAACTGAATTTAAAAATACCGATCTAAATAGATAATAATGTAATAAATAGTAATGAATATACGAAATAAATAGTAATGTCTTACATTTTCTGACCATTGAATTGATAAATTGCAAACCACATAGGTACCTACGTACCTAGTACTTTTACATGTTTATTAATTTGATAGATAATCTAGTACACCACGGTAGAATATAGGTATCCACATAAAATATCTCACCTCCAATGCACTTGGCTGCGCCTGCGTCTAGTGGTTGAGCGCACGTGTCCTGAACTTGGTGCATCGTTGGATAGTCTTAAAATTCCCTTCAGCATTACTGACCTTAACTCCATCAACTCTCGCTTTTTGTTTTGACATTAAGTTCAAAGGAATATCAGTTTGCTACCGTCATTTTCGAATATAAATTCCCTACTCACAAGTCACATTATTGTGTCGTATCTCTGGTAACAGCTGATTGAAAAAAATATCTACCTACCTGCATTTCGCGCGATGGACTCGGTAACTCAGATGTTACAAGTTTCCAACATTCAAGACATACAGTAAACACTATTAATACAGAACACTATTAGTTCTTGCAACATGATGAAACAAGTCACAAAATAAAACGCAATCAAGATTCTAAGAACATTATACGAATTTCCTACAGGTAAACCTTCATCAAAAAATCTAAGTGTGAGCACAGAATATAAGTAGGTACCTAAGCCTACTTATTTTATACTTAGTAGGCTTAGAATAAATAGTAGGTATCTGTAAGTACCGGGGCGTAAGGTTCAAATTCATATCAAAGTCCAAAACACAAACCATACGCGCCTGCTGTAGGGAATGGTACCTGCCTAATTAGCAGATATTTTCTTTTATACCTAGGTAGGTACTTATCAACAAAAAAATGAGCATTTTATGATGAGTAAGCAGAGGTGACATAACCCGACCTACACAATAATTAGCGATGTATGTCCCATTTTGTATTAACGGCCGGTTCACACTATCCTAGTAGGTAGCATTCCAGTGCAGCGATTTCATCCAGCGCTGTATTGCTGTACTACTGGCAAGTGAACATTTTGTTCTCATTACCTACTAGGATAGTATACTGAGTCTAGTTAATTTGGTGACTGATTCCAGTACTCTGCAGTGTATCCAATTATGCGGTACAGATATAAGTCATTAAAAATTTGAACACTATTCAGTGTTCATCAGTTGCCACCCCATCCATTCTTCCATAGTGAACACATCTGGACCGAACTTATCTGCTTCTGCTGGTTCCAGCGGCTGGAAGAATGTGAACCGGCGATAAATATGTCCTCACGCTTTTAATATGTATGTCACGTAGGTCCTTACTATTAACTATACATTACTATGTAGTCGTAAGTACATATAGCCTGCATCGTACACTCACACTTAATAGGGGAGACCGGGTACAAACATAACGGCGCGGCGGAGGGTCAAAAGTAAGAAAGACGCTCTATGGTCTATGGTACTCTATACTATAGACCATGGAGCATCTTTCTTACTTTGCTATAAACTTTATAGCATTTTGCATGGCAGAAGAATCGCACATGCGTCTGTACTGTCTGTAGATGATGCCTCCCTCATTCCACGCTCTTGTTTTAGACGATGTAAAAATACCTCAAACGTTGATGGTTACAGGTAACATAATACAATGGGGTGAACGGGGACAAAAGGAACAATAAATAAGAAATACTTTTGCCAATTTTTTTTTTATTTTAAATCTTCCACACTAATATTATAAATGCGAAAGTATGTCTGTCTGTCTGTATGTCTGACTGCTAGGTTTCACGGCCTAACAGTTTAACCGATTTTGATGAAATTTAGTACAGAGGTAGCTTATATCCCGAGAAAGGACATAGGCTACTTTTTATCCCGGAAAATCAAAGAGTTCTCACAGCATTTTTAAAACCCAAGTCCACACAGACGAAGTCGCGGGCATTAGCTAGTTACTTAATATTCCGTTAATAACGAGCACCTTTATAAACCATATTAAATGAATCTTTTACTGTGTTACGTTTGTACCCCGGTCTCCCCTACGCTGCAAGTGCCCTGGCCCCTGAGGCACGCGGCCGGTGCGCGTACGCAACCTCAAGGTTGTACACTGGATAACACAACTCTACATGCAAGGTCCATCTAATCCATTCTCTCGATGACCAAGTGAAAGTTGCATCTATAGCGCAATAGTATACCGAAAAACAAGTACATATTGTTACAAAATGTATAATCGTTTGAACTTATGTAACGTAAATAATGCTCACGAAAAAATGTTTGAAAAAACAGTTGTTCGGAGAAATGCGTTGATGAATCGTAAACAAACTTGAGTGAGACGCACAGAGTACTTTTTAGGTGAGACGTAAGTTCAAACAACAAAGAAGCAGTTTTTTAGACGATTCTTCGCTAAAGAATAACTTAAAATAAGCCTACAGAAAAGTCACATAAATAACAAATAGATAGAAAACTTAACTAAGGTTTAGTTGGATCAATAAAAAATGCTGCTTACCTTTGAAATTAAATAGGATATCGTCGGCAAAATCAGTGGGTCAGTTTTCCGTGTCACTTAATCATCACTCTCACTATTTACGTTTACTATCAGTGTCACGTAAAATCACTACGTTCATTCACAAAATTACTTACTCGAATACCTAACGGTAAATTGTTGTCATGCACAGCTCGCAGCGAGAGAAATACAACTGCTCGTATTACAAGTTGAACAAGTTTTGGAATGACGCCTCAGTCCCCACCATAAGGCCTTAGCGTGGAAGTAACACACCTTCGATGGAACCATGTAGTAGTTATTTCTGTTTGTATGTTTATTGGCTACCACCACATAGGTACGATTTCAAACCTTTTTATTGTTTGATATATTTTATGGATTTGATGTTTATATATTGTTGCTTATCAAATCAAGGCTTTAGAGTAAGACTGCATGTAGTCTTTTCTTACGTATGGCACGGTTTATTCAAAAGTGATGTCGCGTTTCCGCTACTATTCACTTCGTTTTAAAACTTCACACAGATTAATAGAATACTCGTGTACATTCTATGTGGACTGAAATCCAAAAATTGTACCCATTGCACTATTGTTGGAGTAAAGGAGCATGTTTCTTTAAAAAAAAAACCGCCCAAGGTGCGAGTCAGGCTCGCGCAATGAGGGTTCCGTACTACAGTCGTATTTTTTCGACATTTTGCACGATAATTCAAAAACTGATGCATAAAAATAAATAAAAATCTGATTTAGAATGTACAGGTGAAGACCTTTCATACGATACCCCACTTGATATAGTCACTCACTTGGAAAGTTGAAAATACTAATTATTAGTTCATGACCACAATTTAATTTTTTTCGTGTGATCTAACCCTAAATTCACGGTTTTCAGATTTTTCCCCAAATGTCAGCAATAAGATCTACCTACCTGCCAAATTTCATGATTCTAGGTCAACGGGAAGTACCCTGTAGGTTTCTTGACAGACAGACAGACAGACAGACTGACAGACAGACAACAAAGTGATCCTATAAGGGTTCCGTTTTTCCTTTTGAGGTACGGAACCCTAAAAAAATAGACTTTCATTCCTTTTTTTTAATCGTGCCTTAAAACTGAATGTCGTAATATTTGACGACTTTAAAAAAGATTTTTTTTAAATATAGTTATTTAAAAGGTTTTGATGCCGGACCTCATAGATGCAGTGCTAGATTATCCTAACCTACCCAATTTATTTTTACGAATCGTAAAAATTAGGTGAAAAATTCACAAAATAACATTATCATTAAATCTATTTCAGTTTTCGTTTATATAGGTACTTATTTCAAAAAAACTAAAATGTATTGAATAAACTTCTTTTATTAGCTTTCAGTTAATAAAACGGTTAATTTAACAGAAAATTAGTAGAAATGTATCGAAAGCTGATAATGATCTACAAAAACCTTAGCATCGCGTCAAAACACTGACAGAGCTTTAGTATATACATTAACTTTTCCGATTTTTGATTCCAATATTTGTGAATAGAACTAAGTCAACGCCCGGTTTACATTGTTCCAGTAAAATTCCAGTTTATCGTTCTAATTCAAAGTATGAATATGCTAGAGGATATAGTGTTTAACTACATGAGGTACAGTGTAATAAATCCAGTGATAAGTAGATTAAAAGTCTACTCTTCAATACTGCGAATAAAATAAAAAACTTTTTTTATTCAAATAAACGTTACAGAATGCTTTTGAAAGCGCTTCGAATTCAGCGCAACTGGCACATTCACGATCGATGAATGAAAATTCCAGTGTTTGCATTGCAACTCAATGATCTATTATTTAGTGACAACTCAATCTATTCTAGTCCCGCGTTGGATTGGATAGAATTTACTAGATTCAGCAACTGGAATAATGTAAACCGGTCATTACATCATTGTTTTGAAGTTCAAATTGTATTTGAATTTCTAAACGTACTAACAGTTTTTCTATTCGTAATTAATTGATAGCAATCATTTTATTACATTAAAAAAAACAAAGATAACATAATTCATACATAATTAAATTTAAAACCTCTCTAAGTAAATAAATGGTGATTTCGCGTACGTTATACAATTCTTTACAATAGATATTATAAATTAAAGTAAAAAAACGCTTCAAACTATACTCCGATAATCCGAAACAATATATTACACACTTTGCGCTAGAAATACAACAAATACACTTAACACAAGCTACGCTACGATGCTTGGTTACATAGACTGATAATAAATTAATGAGCCGGGCACATTGTAACACGCTATCCCATCCCACGCCACAATGTTTCGACTTTCGAGTCAAAAATCGTAGGCTCAAGGCACACTGCGGGATAGCAGAAGGGAAGCAATGCGTCTTTTTTTTTTAAAAAAAACCGGAACTTTTTCTTCATTAAGTAATATACCTATGTGAGAAACTAATTCCACAAAACAAAAACAATCATTCAACTATTAGATACTAAAGTACGTAAAATTTATTTTGTTAAAAAAAAAAAAATTCATTTTCGAAAAGACGCGTGGCCATAGATAACACACTATATACGTGGCTTCGCGTCGGCTAGCGGAATGTGCCATGATCCCTAACATTTTTCGTGATCAACAGACACGGCACGGTATTAACAATATCCCACTATTACCCTCACTCTGTGACACGGTCGAGTTAACTTAGCACCTGACACTGATGACGCCATAAACGCCTAGTACGCAAACTGAACCTACAAGGAGACCGTGGCATGACGCGGAGCAAGTATTTATCAGTATTTTTTTAGAGTTTACAAAGTAGGCACCGTTATTTTATAACGATACCCAAACATTTCATTCATGTTATCTCGTTATCTAGGCACCATTACTACCTAATACCGGTAAAAGTAACAATACTTACTTATACCGATACCGGTAATTATACACTTGAGTATCTCGATCTAGTGATGCCGTGGACAAAGTGGCGTGTTCACTCGATGCGCATTTACCGTGAAGTAAAATAAGTATAAAATATGCATAACGTTAAATCATATTTGTATACCGCAACTAGTAACGTTATATTTTTAACGTAACATAACGAATGTTTTGGAATTTTAACGTTAAAAAATTAGAAACGATAACCGTCCCTTGCGTAAAGGACTGCATTCAGACGAGGTATTGTACTCGTCGAGTCGAGTCAACATAGCACCGAGCACTTCTTGTCATGGAAAATACGAGTTCATTCTGTATCGTTTTAACACGCGTTGCTTGATGTAGCGTAGGTTGGCGTGTTACAAAGTGTTCCCGGCATAATGCATGAGCATGAGAGTTACATCCTTTAGTTTAGTTTCCCTAACAACTATGAAAACGAGACACATTACTGTGCAGCATCCAATAAAATCACAATACACGGTTGTGAATGTGATGGTATAACAAACAACCAACACCAGAGCACGACAAGGTAGATTGTAATACCTATAAAGCTTAGCTTTAACCCTGGTGCTAGTGCATTGGTGAAAATAATTTTCCCGGCCAACCGTTTAAATTTATGGTCAGAAAAATTTCTTAAACAGCCCCAATATTATGCAACATTTTTTGCAGTGATTGCAATCATTGCATCAAAGTTAATGTAGGCCCGATTTATCACGCATCAATAAAAAATAGAACACTGGGTGGCAGTTTAGTTACTATAGGACTCTTCTAAAATTAAAACGGACTATGGAAACTTAAAGAAATCCTAGAGCTTCCGACACGGTCAAGCGGCTTGACGTCAAGTACGTAGATTTTTGCTTAAGTCAAGCATTTTGACCGTTTATAATGTCTGCTCGATGCTTTAGTCAAGCATTTACGCGTGATTGATGCGAATTTATATTTTTTGCTTGACACGACGTTCGCGTCGGCTTGGTCAAGCATAGCTCATTTGCACGTCAACTGTCAGACATGGCGAACGACGACGTTTTGTTATGCGACAACAGCGAAAACTATAGTGGCGAACAATGGAGCAGAAAACAGTTTTTATTATTATACTCATTTTATTACACCGACGAGCCGCTTCAATTCAGGAAAATAAAATCACCCTTGTATTTTGATAAAAATCACTTTGTTTGACCACCGCTGGACTACCTAGGTATAAGTACGACGATCACGTAAGAAATGAGAAAAGTGCCTCTTACTGCTTGACGGACGCATCAACGTGCTAGACTTCAAGCCGCTTGACTGTGTCGGAAGCTCTTTAGGGTTTTGCTCACCAACCGATACTGGAGCTATTATATAATACAAATTGCTGGTACAGAATAAAATAATAAATAGTGGGTATAGTTTAGGCCTGTTCAATTACAATAGCAAAGTATCGACAACGATATCGAGACATACTTAAACAAAATTATACACAAAGATCGATAGTAAGTCACCACAGCTTTGGATCAGCCGATAGTTTAGATTAAGGTAGAAGTTTGTATCAATGACGGCCTCACCAGAAGGCGTCACAATATATTGTCATAAAGAAAAATTCTACCATTTACTCAGGGTCCCGCATACACGCGACAGAGGGACCCTAAATAAATGGCGCAGTTCTACTAGTTCTTTAATTCTGTACAAACTAACAGGAAATGATCCATCGCTAAGAAATAAACTAATAAAACATTAATAACGCTATAGCCCGTACAAAATTACTCTTCACGCGCCATTGTATCTCTATGGGCCAACTGTCATGTCAAAAGTACGGTTCACCTTTAAAATAAGGACTAAAATCGTACTTTCGACATGAAACTTGACACAAAAAGTTATGGCACGTGAGGAGTTAAATTTTACGCGTTACATCGATATATTTTGTTTTGACATTAATATCAGCCCTGGTATCGCCCATAGAACTGGGAATCAACTTATTAGTGTGATATCGGCAGAATCGGCTACTGCTATAAACGACCGGTGCCCGTCCTTTAGGACGCCTTCGTCAGTGAACTAACGACCCCATTCCTCAGCGATAGGCGATTTTGGGACTGCATCGATGCTGCATTGCGTTTTGATAACTTTCTGCATTCGATCTCTGTAATGAAAACGCATGTTTTAACGCTCGGACGCGGCAACGAGCATCCGAAAATTGACTTGATCGCTGCGATTGGAGATAGTACGTGTGCGGGGTAGAGCGTTCAAAGCATCATCTAGCCTCCGAAAAACAAGTAAATCGCCGATTGCTGATGCTAAAACGCATCGTGTCTGTTATGGCCCTTAGCCGCCCGAATGTTCTATGCGAACGAGCAGACTTGCTGACTAATCGAGCTGAACTACGCCAACTATCGGGCGACAATTTAGTCGCGGCTTAATGTGACTAAAATATCAGCCAATCCAAAATCCGCACTTTGCGGAACCCTTATTATGTAACAAGTGAATATATAACCAGGAAACATCACATAACATCCAAGTTTGAGCTTACACCTATTATTATGAAATACAATTGAGCTACACTAAGTATAATATTTTACATCAAGTTTGTTTACACCACTGGTAGTATAGTTATAGTTTCTAATAAAAATCCTGCTACTCCGGTTGTATACAAAAACCTTGTAGTGCCTTCCTTGTCACAATGTGGCTAATATTGTTATAACTACAGATCATTGATGTAGAATACAGACCGTTCACTTAACTTATCCCTTGCCGTTATGTTGGCACCATTGCTTTGTTCACTTTATTCCTTAGAACTTAGGGTTTATTATTGTGTGAACTGCAGTGATGCCAACATGACGGCAAGGGACAAGATAAAGTGAACGATCTGTAAAGTAAAATGACAGGTAATATATTGTTATCCCTTTCATAATCCTCTCCGCGGAAAAGGACTGTGATTTTAGTTTAGAGATTGTGTTGGTACAACGGATTCAGCCACATTCAGGCACTAAAGACTTTTTAATTTTGTTTAGAATTTGTTTACAACCGAATAAAGACGAAAACAAACTTAAAACACACGATCGCGAATTGACACCAAAATACCAATGCCACGTGATACGAGTTGAGTCCAAGTCAAATAGTACAGCATTTTTGAAATGGTTTTCCTTCCTATCAATGTTTATAGCACTTGCTTAGATAATCACATCCAAGCAAGTTCTTGAGCAAGTGCAGGTGGTGTAGAGTTCTTGTAGTACAATTCCAGTCGCGAGTAAGCATGTATTCGCCTTTAGCATCAATACACAAATACAACATTCACTTCAAAAGTTCAACATAGGACAACATAGATAGTACGTCAGTATGTATTTAGATATTTCATAACAAAATATTATTTATTGCAGCTGCACAGTAAGATATAAAAATAATAATTAATTATAATGTCGCGACGTGTTACTTGACTTGCGTGCCAACACTCGCAACGAACCATTATGTTCCACATTCATTTGTACATTTTGAATGTTGTCATAATATTATATCGGGCACAAAAATAAACGGTCTTGGCAGAAAGGCCGGACTGATTTCACAAAGAGCTTACTCGTCGTTATAAACAATTTTTAGGGTTCCGTACCTCAAAAGGAAAAACGGAACCCTTATCACTTTGTTGTCTGTCTGTCTGTCGGTCTGTAATTATAATGATCATTGACCTATAAAATAGGTCAATGATCATTATAATTAAACTTTGCTGCTATGAACTTAAGGTTGTGATAACTTCACGATATTCATGAAAGTAAAATTGGTTTTATTTTAGTGAAATATGCGCGCAATAGCTATACAGACGGTATCGATACGGCAGTTAGCTTAGTTACTACAAAGGAAACCGTTGCGCGTTGCGCATATTAAATTAGTTGAACACAGCTTTGATACCGATATTCGGAAACTGTTATCAATATCGGTATTGAAACTAAATAGCGTTTGGATAACCGTTGCCAGAAATAGCTGTTAACGCCCATCTCTAGTACCAACCCCTTTATGCATGACCCTGTTTATAAGCGTGCCATTGCTGTTTAGGATTAGGACTTATTTAAAATTATTTTTTTAGAATATTTTAAAAATAGTTCGGCAAGACTAATAGCCAAGCCTCATTAGTTTTTATATCATTTTGTTTGACAAAAAGATATTGGTTGCACTAAAATTTCTTAAACTAAATTAACAGACAGGTCTAATATTAGTCATCCTTTTCACAATCTTCTATGTTGAAAAGGATGGCTATACATAGACAAGTAAAAGTTTAGTTTAAAAATTTTGTGCAAGATTAACATCCTTGAATAAAGTGCTGCGAAACTTTTCAATGTTACTAGAGTTTTGTAATATTCAAAGTATACTAGTAATTAAGTAAGCTTATTTTAACTAATTCCACTATACTTTTATGGTTCCGTACCGCAAAAGAAAAAATAAGCCCTTTATGCATTTACTTTACTTTGTTCAAGTTTGTCAGTTAATATTTGAGGGCTTTTAATTATTAAGGGTATCCACTACATTCCCATGTTCCTGGTGGGGAAAACATCTATTCCCCAACCTGAAACAGCCTGTTACCTAGTTTGTAACGTAGTCAATACCCAGTTTAGAGTATTCGATTAGCATTCTCAAAATGATCATGCTAGGCCTGTAGATAAAACTGCAAAAGTTCCCAACTCAGATGTATATAAATCTGAGAAGTGCTATCCTTTTCTGCGAGTAATATTGCGAAAGGTAAACACTTCTTGAAGACTTGTAAGAGTTAAGAAGAGCGCTATGTATAACCGAATAAGCACCATTATCAAAATGAAAGTAGTATAACGCGTTTCAGTAAAGAAAAGAATCGAAAAGAGCAGCGTTAATCATTCTGTCTCACTTACACAGTATACTTACCTACGAACAATGTGTGAGTGAGAAAGAATGATTAGCGCCGCTTCGTTTCGATTTGTTCGTTTATTGGCTCGTGAGCGAGAAGCAGGCACGTCAAGTACACACTAGAGGGCGTGATGCGCGTGTGTCGCTCGGGCGTCACGCGACGGCGGGCGCGGCGCGGGGACGTCAGCTGACGGCGGCGGCGGGGGAGGGCGCCGCCCCGCACCCCTAGGCACGCCGCGCCAGGTAACCGCCGCTGCTCGACGCCGCTGCAAGCCGACATCTCACATCACTATTGAAAGGGGCTATAGTTCTTGCACTTCAGTGCACGTAAATCTTGCTTGTCTTTAAGTCGAATTGGTACAATTAAAGTAAATTTGTGCGTTTGCGAGTACTTGCTCGCGACTCATTGGTCCGACCGGCACGCACACTTACGAAATATCCATGTAAACAAGGTAACCACGAGTAAAGGTCACGCGCGCTCGTGAATTGCAAGAACTTACTATAATCGACGCATTTTAAACGGAGTCGTCGAGTTATCTGTCTGTTTCGCTCGCACTTACAGGTCGTAGGTGCCAGCGACCTGTAAGTGCGAGCGAAACAGACAGATAACTCGACGACTCAGTTTAAAATGCGTCGACTAAAATCGGAGCGACCGAAGTAATATTAAAATTATATAAAATTAATATATTCAAATAGAGATAACATAATATTATAGCGGCATTAGTATTTATCAGGAGTTTAACTTACCTTGGTTAGGGTACGGCAAGCAATTAGACTTAAGAACCTCTTCGTGATTACCATATGCACAAAATTTTACTACTACAGTGTTTGCTGAAATGCCAGTGATTTCCGCCTCATAAAACTGAAACAAACAAAAACATTTTTATTTTCTCCATGTTCATTGAATAGAATGTACATAAACTTCCTAATATGGAAAACAAAGAGGAAAATGAAGTGTTTCTTTTACGACCCTACTACAAGAAAACTGGTATCTCAGTTTTATGTATAACCCGTACAAAATGACTCCTCAGGCGCCATTTTAACTCTATTGGTCAACTGTCATGTCAAAATTACCTTTAAAATAAGGACTAAAATCGTACTTTTGACATGAAATTTGACACATAAAGTTAAAATGGCGCGTCATAATTATGACTTCAATATCGTACTGCGTAAAAATTGACAAGCATTTAGGTTTACTTATTTATTCTAATGTAAAGGATCTCTTTGCAGTTTGCACATATAAATTCAGTCAAAACATATATGGGACTACTATTATTAGCTGTATTTTAGCAAATACAAAAATATTTCATTTTATCATATGCTTTCACTTCGATTGTCGGTAAACTCACATTATTATCCTCCCAATAAAGAGCGAGGCATCTGTCCCCGACCTTCCAGTTGATATCGGCGACGCCCAGCATCGCCCGCGCCTGCTCATTGACCGCGGCGTTCTGGAAGCCCAGCAACGAGCCCGGCAGGAACGGACCTCCCGTGCGAAGCGTACTGTACTCCTGAGGACGCGCGCCGTAGCCGTACTGACGACCGCCAAAACCTCCCTGAAAGAATGAATGAAAATAATTATGAAACCTCCCTGAATTAATGAACGAAAATAACAATGAAACCTCCCTATATGAGCTCCTCCCTCTCTTCCCGAATGAATGAATGAAACCAATTATAAAATCTTGGTGATTGTATGAAAGGAAACAATTTCAACAAAACCTTTCTGAAAGAATTATTAAATTAATACTATTACGTAACTTGCCTGAATGAATAAACTAAAACAATAATGAAATCTTCCCAATTTAATGAATGAAAAACAACTACGAAACCTTCCTGAATAAATGAATGAAAATAATTATGAGACCTGAATTAGGAAATAACAATTAGGAAATCTCCCTGAATGAACGAATAAAATCTTATTCAACAAAAACACACATACAAAGATCCAAAATGTAGACTGAGAAGATGGAAGGGAATTTCATTGGTTTTAGCCGATTATAACATGTTATAATTAATTTTAGCTAATTCAATAAAAAAAATTGTAGCTAGACATACCTGAGCATTCATGTAGTTCATATTGGAATACATGGGAGTTTGCTGCGGCTCCATATAGCCATTTGGCTGCTGTTGCTGCCGGCGATACGGCTGCTCCTGGTACTTAGGCATGTCGTTATTCCTCCTAAATGGAGTTATTTCCTGCATCGCTTGATTAGGAACATACTGCTTTGGCTGATACGCTTGTTCCGGATATGACTGATAATTTCTACCAGGCGAGACCTCTTCGTTAGGCCGAGGCTGGTTTGTGAGCAAGTTCAAATTTGCCGTTGCATTGACTAAACTATCCATTGGATTAATATTACGATAATTTTGTTGTTGCTGCTGATTCATGTCATTGTTGTTAAAATGTTCATTCCTCATGTTTATTTCCGGGTATTGATTGTGGGGTTGGCTCTGATATGCATTGTTGTAATGTAAGTTAAGATTGTTGGCTTGCTGTTGTTGTTTGTTCTTTTCTTCTAACTTTCGCTGGAACCTTGGTGGTTTTTCGTTCTGTGTCTGATATTTGCGTTCCTCTCTGTGTGTATTATTGTGATAGTTGTCGTAGTGTCCCCCATCAGACCTGCTACAATAAAGCTAAATAATAATATTCTACTTAGGAATAGGAAATATTTATTTTATAAACACAACCTTCTATTTATCTGTTACCATCTCTTGATCATCTCAATTGCTAAACCAATCTTGAAGAAATAGGTAGAATGCAACCTATTTCTTGCAGGTCAGTTTGTATATTTAGTTTTTTGTATTCCAGGAAAACATAACACAACTGAAATTGGTAAGACTATAAATAAATAAATAAAATATACCTGTGTCGTGGGCCGTCATATCGCGATCCGTGTGAGCGTGGATTTGTTTTGGCCCCGTTCCTATCCCTATTACCATAACTCCTTTCGCCCCTGTCTTCGGAAGGCGTGTTATAATCTCGCCGACTGTTCTTATCCTTGTCTGGTACATTAGGAAGTTTATCCTCCAAGAAATCAAATAGAGATACTTTTCCTGAAGGTTTGACGGGTACACCATCTTCATCATTATCTTTATTTCGCCCTTTACGTTTTGGTTGGCTCGGCTGATCTGACTCTTTTGGTTTCTCTTTACTCCTATTTTCCGAGTTGTCCCTTTTCTGTAATATTCTAAGTGCCCTATCAACATTGTTCTTAGTATACTTGAGGGTGTTCTCAGCTTGTTCTTCAGAGAAGCCAGCATCAACAATTTTCTGTACATTCGCATCCAATAGAGGTTTAGTGCCTCCACCGAACACCTGTAACAATAGAAATAATCTCTTCAGAAAATATTTATATATGACTTGATGAAGTCATTGTACTTGTATATATTTGTATTACAAAATTGTAAAGATATTTATTGGTGTACACACTTTGTTTGGGTGAAATTAGTTTTTTTAAATCCCAAGGGAACTCTTTGATTTTCTAGGATAGAAAGTAGCCAATGTCACTCTCCAGGTATTTTACTATAACCAAGCAAAAAATCACGTCAATCCATTGCCCCGTTGCGACGTGATTGAAGGACAAACCAAAAAACAAACACACTTTCGCATTTATAATATGGGTAGTGATTCTGCCAGTTTTTCAAAGCTCTGAAGCCAGCAAAATAAATTTTCTGATAATTATTATTTAGAATAGAATGTGTTTTTTCAATAAGTTTTTAAAATGTGCTTTTGAAAATGCTTTTAACTAGTCAAGTACCACTACCACTGGATCACAATTCCTTCCCTAGTACCTTTTTAACACCAGACATCCTCTGTGCCTCTGCAATAGCTCCCTTTCTCTGAGCTTCAAACTCAGCGTTGTCTTGCTTAGCCTGTTCTTGCAAACTCTTGAATTGTTTGTCAACAGGTAATGCTTCCAGTCTTTGACCAAACGGAATCCACGGTGGGGGACCACCATCTGCTCCAATGCCACCTGGAAAAAATAAAACTTTCCATATTAAGTACCTACCAATAGATTTATCAAAAACAATTTTAATAAACACTAAATATTTTACACAGTAATTCATACATTATTTGCTACAATTATCTTTTACATATAAAAAATTTAACACCTGACTTCATCTGTGTGTATTTAGGTTTTTACAAAGCCTGTTAGCAAAAAATAAGCATTTAAATATCTAATTAGTATTTATTTATTTATTTATTTTTATTTTATTTTTATTTTTCATGTACCAAAATTGTAGTTACAAAGTAATAATAAATTAAGTTACATTGGAAATGCTTATCTCTAAATATTTATTATGAATTTTATGAATTAGGTACAAAAACTTGGGACTTAAGATTCTATGCTCTATCTTGCATTGTTTTCCAGTGCAATAAAGATTTCTAAATAAATACATGAAAACTTATTTTAATTTTAAGTATTTCTTACAGAAAGGAAATTATTGAAGTCCTCCGACTCACCTCTAGTATGCTTAGCAAGACTTCTATTGAGTTCCCATTTCTCAATCATATGAGACACTTTACCACCCAGCACTGACACTACAGTAGGAGTCAGCCAAATCACACCATGACACACTTCAAGATCCTCATTCTGAAGTAACACCTTTGTTCCTGGTGGGGTGTTAATGCTCAGATTGGGAATAGAAGTTGTCTCGAGACCTGTGCACGAAGACTTTCCATCGTGTAACGTAAATTTCAACATACGAGGGGCTGATGTGGACTCTTCATTAGCTTTAGGGGCTGCCACATTTCTTATCTTCTGGATTTGAACGACTATTGGATTCTCTAACTTAGAAGGGTCTTTCGTAAACTCTTCGGGAAAGGCTGCCTCGCCTATGTCCCTCAGATCGAACTGAAATATAAAGCAAGCCAGTCATGACCACCACAATCTGTGTGGGTCGATTGACGATGAAAGAAGTGGAAAATACGAGTTTTCACAGTACTTACGTCTAGAGCCCTTCGACTAAGGATATTCACATCTTGTATTTGACCATTTTCGCTAATAATATCAATACCTTCTTGACTTAAGTGCCTAGAAAAAATATCGTAATGTTACATTTAATAAGTGGTAACTGTATTTGTTTTGAGGGCATTTGATATGTTTCACTTACCATCCCAGATCCCTGAGACTATCTCTGAGTGTCATGTTTTCATTTGTATTGAAAATAAATCACCAAATTAACGAAATTATTAAATAAAACCTCACAGACAGACCGTATCCCACTTGCCTGCACTTGCCCATTTGTCAAACTCGTTGCCACAGATGAAATACCCTAAACTTTGATCTTTGGCCATAGCCATTAGCATATATTTTTTTAACTGGTTTTACGGCTCTGGGTTCTAACTTTTTTGAGCCTTTGCCACAACCTAGAAACAGTGAAACCACAGCGTGAAACTGGGTAACTATTTTAAAATAAATATTTTAAAATCTATTTAGAACAATTTAGAAATATTACAAAATGAATTTTATCTAAACAGATACTTGTACAAAGATTATACAATTATTCATCCAAGGATTATACCATAGATTATACCTACTTGTTTCCTTAGACAATAGATAATTTGTTTCTGTAGATAATCTATGCTTAAGCCTATCTGTGCTTATGTCAATGTCAAACAAGTACGTCAAAAGGTCAATGCACCGGTGTATTACGTTTACATTTTACATTTTTGTTATAGATATTTTTTAACTTTTTATCTAGTTACGCTTATCACTCTGCATTATCTGATTTTAATTTGGTAATTCAAGTTCCCCCATCGCAATGTCTACGGTAAGTCTATTCTATAGTGAAAATGTTTTATAAACATGAATGTGCTATTGAAAAATATGAACCCATGTTAATGAGTAAACTGGCCTTATTTTTGGCTAAATTAGCCTTCATTTTATCGGTTTACAACTTATATATGGTAATTTTACATGTGCACATAAAACGGCATCGATAACAGATAGAAACATCGAAACGGAGTTGTAGCTCAGTCGTTTATTTCAAAATGTGGTTTCCGAATGCAACAAGTTTTACTGTGCTGAAAATTCTCCGAAGAAAGTCGGTTGATGCTATTACTGAAAAGCATGTCTGTACTGAAAATGCATTGTTTGCAATTCCTTGTTTTAGACCATATTTGATGCTTGTAATAATTACTTATAATATTTTTCAGACACATATATTCAATGTTGAGATGACCTGTGAAGGATGCTCTGGAGCTGTGGACAGGGTGCTCGGCAGATTAAAAGGTCAAGGTGTGGACAATGTCTCTATCTCATTACCAGAACAGAAAGTATCTGTAACATCAACACTCAGTGCAGATCAGCTACTTGAAGTTATAAAGAAAACAGGGAAAAAGACCAGTTATGTTGGTACACAATAGAAAAACTAATATGCAAATATGACTTTGTATTCAGATGGGCAGGAATCATAGATATAATATTATGAATATGATAACACTTTAAAGGTTCTTTTTTCTGAAAATATGTGCTCCAAAAATATTTTTAAAAAACTCAGCCACTGGAAATACACTCTACTACTTCCAAAATTGTAGACAAACTTAGTCATGAATATCCATGATAGTCATGGTTATCCAAAGCCTGTCAAGTATCAAATAATTGTATCTTGAGCAATAGCCAGTATTAACTTTTTGATTTTATACATATAATAATTTTTTTATTATAGAAAAAATAAAAAAATAAACATTTAAAACAGTTCTGCCTCAGCAGAATATGAAAAAGAAACCCTAAAAAGTACTTGTGAAAGATATCTTTGTAAATTAACTAATCTATTTATTGGTTGTATATCTAAGTGATTGTTACATTTTCCTTATATGCATATATTGTTTGTTATTTAATCATTAAAATAAATCGCAGCTCTGGTACAATTAGACTTAAGACTAAAGTACCAAATATTTAAGAAAATATATTTTTTATGAATAAATACTTTATTTTTCAATTACTCCATCACATTGATATTACAAGTTATTATATCACAAATTGTCAATAAATTAATTCTACTCATTCTTGCTGACAGTGTCTTCTAAAGTGTTAAGTCTTAAATCAACAAGGTCTACAGCTTCGTGGAGTGCGTTCAGGTGCTCAACCATTGCATTCACAGTTGGTAACACATCAGCACAATCACACTCTCTTATTTTATCCACACCACTTGTATAAGTTGTGTTTAGTTTTCTAACTTTTTTCACAACAGACTCATGTTGCTCATTGCTTTGACTAAGTATTTTAAAGCCACTATTGATGGGAAAGCTTCTTTTCCTACCCACCCACTCTATGGTTCCACTTGTGTAACACACATCATTGTCCCCAAGTTTTATCATACCAAAAATACCTTCATTTTGTTTCTCAGTCTCAATTGATTTATTAAAAAAATTTGGAATAGTATAAGTGCCTGGAGTTGGTGGTGTGCGAGGAATATGACTTACGTGACCCACACTGTATGCAGAACATTCAGTCGACTGACACTCGCCATGGCTTTGTGCGTTTCCGTTTAGATTCTGTGAATTAGGTCTTAAGGAGCCATGATCTTCGCTTTGCCATACTGACTCTATAGTAGTACTGTTAGCATTAGGGGCTCCTTCTTGGAAACTTACATTTCTTACAGAATCATTTGTAATTTCTACTGCATTATCAATATGAACAAAATTGGTCACAGGATACCTTTTACTGTGATAACAGTGATACCACATCTTCACTGCCTATTGAGGTGAATTAACATGAGTTTAATTATTGTTTTTTTATATAACTAATTTGATGAAACATGTTACTAGTGAGATTACAATTCTCTCTGAAGTCTAGTTTCTGAATAGCTATAGAGTACTTGATGTTGGTACATTCCAATGATTGGTCCTAAACAAAAGTATCAATAATTTAGTTTAAAGTAGTTTTATGAACATCAAAATTGTCTGCTTCTAGCTATCTACTTGTATAACTACTCCTTTCTACAAAAATACGATTTCTCCTTATCACTATTTCCATCTTGGATGACCTAAACCTTTTATTCTTTTCTTTTCACTAACTTTGGTATTTGGAGGTTTACGAGTTACTGAGTTCTCTTCGACATTCTCTTTTATATCCCCAAGTTCAGTGAAATTCGTTTTCCATAAAGATATCTGAAAAGAAAGACTAATTAATTGACTTGTAATTGTTAAACAGATGCACACATTTTTTTGAAAAAAACACTAACCATTTTGTCATCACCAGCTGAAGCAAAGAATTGCCCACTTGGAGAAAAAGTAACAGCATTCACTCCACCACTATGACCAGACAGAGTGAATATTGGGTGCCCCTCCAATAGATCTAATATCTGAAAATATAATCTTTTTACTTTCTATCTATCTATCTATCTATCTAAAAAGTCAATGTTTGTATGCACACGCACAGACTACAGTGTATAAAGGGAGATTTGTATGTTTGTGTTCTATGTGTTGCTAAAGCATCCATCAGATTATAATGAAACTATGGTAGGGTATTTATAGACGCCCGAGAGGGTTTTAGGCACAAAAAAATGAATAAAAAAAATTTCGTATGTTTTTCGTTTTTAATGGAACTTTCTGTTTTAGTGGGTTAAGGGACCGGAGAGGGTGCCCCCGGTTTATCTGGAGGGTTCTGCGGTTCGGGAGGTGCAACAATTCAAGTATCTGGGGCATGTTCTCACTGGTGACCTCAGGGATGATTTAGATATAGAAAGAGAGAGAAGAGCCCTCTCGGTTCGGTGTAACATGCTTGCCCGCAGATTCTCTAAGTGCAGTAAAGATGTGAAATTGACACTATTTCGTGCATATTGTCAGTGTTTTTATACCTGTCAATTATGGACGAAATATAAAAGAGCAACAATGAACACCATTAGGGTGCAATATAATGACGCATTTCGCATCCTAATGAGATTGCCAAGGTACTGCAGCGCGTCAGGCATGTTCGCCGAGGCGAGAGTCAGTGACTTCTTCGCCATTATTCGTAATCGTGTAGCCTCTTTCTGGGATAGAATACGACAATCCAATAACGTCATACTTGAGGTTATAGGTGGGCATATGACCGGTCAGATATTCGATCACTGGCGGCGTGTGCATCGGGACGCGAATAAGAAGTAGAAGTAAGATTTTACTTCTACTTCTTGAACATCAAATAATATTTTAGTTATTTTAATTTTAATTTTAATTTATATTAATTTCTTTATTTAGTAGGTATTTTATTATAATGTATAATGTATAACTTGCTGGATTTATATCTGAAAATAAAGATTTATTTATTTATTATTTATTTATATTTTAACCGACTTTCAAAAAGGAGGTGATCCTCTATTGGACCAACTTTCATAACCTATTTAATCTACTTAAGTGGAATTTCCATTTTTTTTAGTAGGTATCTAATCCTGGCAGTTTAGGATTAGACTGTGCATTGATACATCAGTCAGTCAGTCAAAACAAGTCTTTTTATATGCAAAGATTAAGTATATTTTATCTCACCTTCATTTTACCATCTTTACTTGCAGTTAATATGTAACTCCCGCTGGGATGAAATGCTATCTGTGTGACTGCATCATTGTGTACACTGAAACCACATTGGTACATATTAAACTACTAGCCGATACCCGCGACTTTGATCGCGTAGATTTACGTTTTTGAAAATCCCGTGGGAACTCTTTAATTTTCCGGGATAAAAAGTAGTGTTACTCTCCAGGTCTTTGACCTATATACCCATGCAAAAAATCACGCCGATCCGTTGCTCTGTTGCGACGTGATTGAAGGACCAAACAATAAACCAACAAACAAGCACACTTTTGCATTTTTAATAGGGGTAGTGATAGCCAACTGTAAAAACAGTGAATATAAAAGAATGTACTAAATATACCTACACATATTTTATCTGTAACATTTTACTACTGAAGGCAAATAGATAAATTTTGCCTTTGTAAATAAAAACGAGGTTAATGGTACTTGATCAATAATAAATAAATTATTTATGCCAAGGTAGAATTCCAAAGTTTCGGCCGAAGCTGTTTCTAACGCCGAAATTGAAGGAAATGTCACGAAAGGATTGTTATCACTACCCATATTATAAGTGCGAAAGTGTTTGTTTGTTGATTTGTTATTCAATCACGTGACACGGAGCAATGGATTAACGTGATTTTTTCATGGTAATAGTTAAAGACCTGGATAGTTACATAGGGTACTTTTTATCCCGGAAAATCAGAATTCCCACTGTATTTTTAAAAACTAAATCCACGCAATGAAGTTGCAGGCATCAGCTAGTAAATTATAAGTTCAACAAGACATTTAGTCAACTAAAAATACTGTTACATTCACTTTTAGCCAATTGTGAACTGAATTTCTTATGAGTTATTACACCTTTGGCTTCCGCCGAAGGTTGTGGCAATAGCAGATTAATCGACTTAGGCCAGAAATCAACCTTCAATCGGACACTAAGAAGAATAGAATAGAATATATTTTTATTCCAGTAAACTTTTAAAAGTGCTTTTGATTCGTCAACTACTTTTATTTACCACTGGTTTGGAATGCTGATCCTGCCGAGAAGAACCATCAAGAAACTCGGCCGTTGCTCTTTTTATCTAATAATAGTTATACAACTTTTACCTGTAATATTGGACAAGATTATGTGTTCTTATATCATATAGTTTTACATTGCCTTTTGATGTACCCACAGCAACGTAACAGCTAGATGGGTGCCATGCTAGATACATTCCATGACTATTCTGGTCCTTATATGTATTAATGCATTCTGCTGTATCTGGGTTCCATAGTCTGGTTGTCTTATCATCAGAACATGATGCTATAACTGAGCCGTCACTGGACATAGCTGCTCGTCTCACCCAGTTTGTATGCCCTACGTAGGAGGCTAAGAACTTATGTTTGTCACCAGACCATATTTTTATTATCTTATCATCTGAAGCTGTTATTATCTGTAAATATGTTACACTTAATGTCAGCAATGAATTTATATATTGTCTTAGTTTAGTAACATTTACTTATATTATAAGTGTGAAAGTGTGTCTATCTGACTGCTCTCTGCCCCTCTGATGAATCGATTTTGATGAAATTTGGTACAGAGATAGCTTACATTTAGGGGAAGGGTTACTTTTTATCCCAGAAAATTATAGTTCCTCTAAGAAACATAAATCAAAACAGACAAAGTTGAAGGCATCATCTAGTAACAAATAATGTGATGGCCTAGTTAAAATCAAGGGCCACTACCACCAAGGGGTTGGAGTATCATCATAATATTGAGTTTTTTAGCATCACAAGCTTTGCTATTAAATAAACTTTATGAAGTTACTCTTAACTCTATGAAGGATAGTATTGTAAGTGCAAACTTGGGTTGAATGGGTTATGTAGCCAGGTTTACTTGTCCAAGGTGTAGCCTGTACAACATGTGGATTTATTATACATATATTTAATAAGTATAATATCCCCTTTTCTAGAACAGGTGGTTTCTGTCTAAAAGCAGCAGTTTAATAGTCTTAAGTTCACTTTAAAGAAACAACATTTAAGGCAAAATGTTATATAGGTACATTTTTAGCAAAAGGATTCTGTTAATTAAAACTGCTATACCTTCTGCAAGTTAGCCTGCACATTTAAGACTGCAACGCTACTTACCCAGGTGAGATTTTACCAGGTTGAGACTTGACATTGAAAAAAAAACTAAAATGGTCCTTAAAAAAATATACATAGTCTCACCTTAGTTCCATCAGGACTATATTGAACAGAACGTACAGTTTGTGAATGTGCCTTAAACATTCCTGTACTGCCTGTGACGGTTGGCACCCATATCCGGACTGTTTTGTCTCTGGATGCCGAAGCCATATATTTCCCTGACGGCGAAAACGTTACATCCATTACTGCTTCGTCGTGACCCTGAAATCTATAGCTTTTCATGGTACCATGCAGGTCCCATAGCTATAAACAAACAAATCACCTCACTGGCATTTAAAAATTTTAGTATCTATATTATATACCGAAACTGGCAATTAAAAGCGTCCTTGAAGAATATTTACCAAAATACTATTATCCAGTGAACTACTAGCCAATTGTTTTTCATTGCGATTATAAAATAAAGCTGTTACACTGTTGCGATGGCCTGTGAGTTGTTTTTCCAAAGACGGATCTATACATATAGTATTGCACTCCATTTTTATTACAAATATTCTAACGGCTCAAATACGGATCTTTGTACTGCGGTTAACAATTATTTTTTAAAAATTCTGTGAAAAAATTCAATTTTAACTGAAAACCGCTGACAAAAATCAAAAAGTTCAAAATGAAAACCACATGAAAACAAACAAACCTACAACTAACAAAACACCAAACCATAGACATTTTTTTAGAGTATAATATAATACCTCCTATACATGAGGCCACATCGTGCCAACATTTCCGCCCAGGGCCATGACTGCCATGATTCTTTGGTGCCACCAGACACTTGCGCCCATTACGACATAAGCAAACAACATGCACTGGCAAGCGTGGACGCGTGTAATGCGTATGTATATTAATCTATATGTATGCATATGCATACCAACGCTCACGGAGCCAACGCTTGTCGTACGATCCGATTGGCTGCATGCCAAAACAAAGCCAAACACAGTGTATGAAACACAGACCAATAACATATTTAATAAATTTAGATCGACCGAAAAGAGTCAGATTAAATCTTGTTTGCAGGTGGTTTTTGGTATAAAAAAAAAGGAAGTTTTGTCTACGGAAAACAAATGTTCTCCGATTTTTGTGCCACACGAGGTATTTTTTGTTTTGAATTTTGATTTCATAAAATGTTCCTGAAAATTGCAATTTCAAATCTAAAATATTAATTCTACATTTTAAATTAACTAACAAGATGCTAAAATATGTCATTTAGTGTTTTATTATAGTTTTGCATGATCAACACCGGGTGTATGCCATAGAATTTGTTCCTTTAGAGTTTAGAATTTTATTATTCTTAAAACCTTGAAAATTTTATCATTTAATTACAGTAACAAAACGAGTAATATGAAGTAAAAAATCACAAGGGATAATTGAACCGAACAAGGAGGTAAGTATTTCATTGTACAACTTTAATTTTTACTATTGGTATAATAATCATAATAAGTATTTCATCACTAACTTACTTTGTTGTTAGTTTAAAATACGATACAAAAGACGAGACGAAATAATGCACAAGGAACCTAATGCCTATGCCAGGAACCTAAAGCTGTACAGCCAGTTTAAAAAATAATTAAGTAATAAAATCGTTTTATTTTAAGGCAGTAATAAGCTACCATGAATGTTGGGGCGTTTGGTGAGAGGGAGGTAGCTCTCATTGCAGATGAGCTGAGTAATGCAGTGGAGTTGACTCTCAATCCCGCTGTGGCGCACGAAGCAAGGAAACAAGCTTATACTGCCTGTGAGAGGTAAACTTTTGACTTGCACTCTTTGTTATTACTCTAGTAAAATAAGTATGTACCTACATATATTATGTACATTGTACTGTACATAACTTATCAAGATTTGAAGAAGAGGGCCTTAGAAGGTTATCAACAAAAGTAGTGAATGGAAATCTTTTTGAAATACAATTTTACCATTAACATTCAGCTTCTGTATAAATAAATTCTGTTTATCATGTTTAAGTTTGCATAACAAAAAAACATATTATCCAGCTGTGCGATTGCGGGAGAATGACAGCTACAATGTCACGATCGCAATCATCTCAGATTGGTTGACGCTCGCTCACTATTGGCTACAATGCATTGTTGCAACAAGAATCGCACAAATTCAGCCAATCAGAACAATTGAGATTGTAATAATGATTGATGCAGGTTTTAGACAATCGCCCTACTGATATTTTTATGCAAACATCACTCGTTGCACTATATGGTAGATTATGCCTCATTCACACATCCATACTTAATATTATAAATGTGAAAGTGTGTCTGTCTGCTAGCCTTTCACGGCCCATCCGTTCAACTTTTGACAAAATTTTGACGAAATTTGTTACAGAGTTAGCTTGTATCCCGGGGAAGGAGATAGACGTAGACATTTTATCCTGGAAAATCAAAGGGGTGCCCACAGGATTTTTAAAAACCTAAATCCACATAGTATAGTCACGGGCATCATCTAGTTCTTGATAAATCAAAGAGAGATTAGCAGACATACAGACAGACCCACATTTATAATATTAGTATGGGCCACACTGGGCCTAAGTCCTGCTCATTTGTCAGTTGGGGGGTAGCAATGAGTTGATGATGATGGATAAAATAGTTACAGGCATAGGTTTATCAGGCGCGTTTGTTTCAGTTTCAAAGACAACTCGCCATGGTGTGCTCAGGCAGGCTTGCTCTTGGCCAGTGGCCCCCAATACTCACCAGTGGTGAAACATTTTGGCCTGCAGTTGATGGAGCATACTGTCAAGTACAGGTGGACACATATCAGTCAGGCTGAGAAAATATTTATTAAGGTTACATGCTTTTATGTCTGTGTAATACTCTCTTGTGTGTGTGTGTGTGTGTGTGTGTGTGTGTGTGTGTGTGTGTGTGTGTGTGTGTGTGTGTGTGTGTGTGTGTGTGTGTGTGTGCGTGCGTGCGTGCATGCGTGCGTACGTTCGTGCAAGTACGTTGTGACCCCCTTCCATAAATCACATATTGGTAAGGATTTTCTTGGAATAATTATAATGATCCATCAGACTCCCAGATCCTTCCACTTTTTTTATTTTGACAGGTAATTTTGAACAAAATGACTCGTTTTTTAGAAGTAGTAGCTAAGCAGGGCATTAAGAGTCCCCTGTTTCACTTTGATTACTGTTGACCTATTATGACTTATACATTATCAGTAACTCATCTGGCATACGGATATGTCAGATGAGTTATGGGCAAAATCTGCTTCTTTTTGGACGCCCCAGAATCATCAACGCCAGCGTGGTCGGCCGAGGCGACGTTGGCGTGATGAATTAGAAAAATTTACAGTTACGTGGCCTGAAGAGGCACGAAATAGAAAATTGTGGAAGGATCGGAGGGAGGCCATTGCCCAGACGTGGGACAGCACAGGCTGATTTAGATTAGATTAGATTAGACATTATCAGTAGCCATAATATTATAAATGTGAAAGTGTGTTTGTTTGTTGGTTTTTCCATCAATCACATCCCAACAGAGCGACGGATCGACGTGATTTTTTGCATGGATATATGTAGTTAAAGACCCATAGGCTTTTTATCCCAGAAAATCAAAAAGTTCCCACAGAATTTTTTAAAAACCTAATTCCACGCGGACGAAATCGGAGGCATCAGCTAGTAATATAATAAATACAATATGCTAAAGTTTTATTACTAAATTGTCTTATGCCAAGCTAATTTTTAGAAATACAATGAAAAACCTTTATAGGAACACAATTAAAAAGAACTAAATGGAGTTACAGTACAAGCTTAACAAAAATGTTTTTGTTTCTTTAATTGTGTATCTGCTATCAGGTTTCTTATCAGGCTTCACTTCCGTGGGAATTTTGATAAATTTAGCTTTTTTTCCTCGTCTACGAAGCTATTCAGGAAATTTCAGCTATCTAGGACCAAGGGTTTGGGCTGGGTGTTGATAAGTCAATCCATTCAGGACTTTTCTTTTTTTTTAACTTCGCGTTATTGTTATACTACCTAATCCAATACCAATAACAATTTGTCTTTGTAGTTTAAGTGATTTAGTATTTTTCGAACCTGCAATGTATAGCGTGCAAAACTCGAGTCAATGCCCCGCCCTGCCCCGACGCGGCATTGACTCTGAGTGGCCTACTTACGCAACGTTCGTTGACCTCTAGCGTCAGTCAGATGTTTTATTTGCAATATATCGTAAATTTTTACAAAATTATAAGATTTTATATATTTTTTTTTCGTTTTTTTTGTAGTATCATATCAGTAATCATCAGTACTATCACCCGTCTTCGTTTTTGTTCTATTACAGCCTGTATATATTTAGAATATTTTTTTATTTTAGGAAAATGCTATGAAACTCCTGAACATGGGTGGTTGGGAAACGGGCCACTTGAATGATGCCCTAGCTCGAGTGATAGTTGAGATGATAAAACGCGAGTGGCCCCAGCAGTGGTCCACGTTACTTGCTGAGCTGAGTGACGCTTGCAGCAGGGGCCATCTGCACACTCAGATTGTGCTGCACGTGTTCCTGAGATTAGTGGAGGATGTTGCTACCTTACAGGTGAGTATATCCACACAAACATTGTTTTTTATACCTTAGCCTGTACTTGTCATTATGTGAATTTTTTTTAGTTAAAAAGTGTAGTGAGTTCTTATAGTTGTTAGTTGAAGAAATAGTTTTTTTAATTTATAAAGAAGCACTTAGCAACGATCAGACCTACTGGCAAGTTATGATTCAGCCTATGATGGAGCGCGCTTGCCTAAAAGAGGCCCACTTTAAAATTTTAAAGTTAACTATATCAAACTGATGCCGTAAGGGCGTTCCATGTCCTAGTTGTTTGAATTAGAAACGAGGAAGTAACTTACTACCTATTATGTGACTGCAGAAAGTGATTATGGAAAGGTTAAAAAAATATTGCTCATATTTAAAATTCTCATTCAATGGTTGTAACATCGAAATCCGGTATTTGACAACTAGTCAAATTAAATACTAATTTTTTATCAAAGTCGCGCGCTTAGTATGCGAGCTTCTATGAAATACTGGCACGTGACGTCACAATGATTTGACGTGCTTTTTTATTTAGTTTAATCGATTAATTAAAATGATTATTACACTCAAAACTAACAAAGAACGTCGATTTTATGTATTCTGGAAGACCCTCTATATTATAATAATCACTGAGAAATAATTTATGTTTGACATAGGCAAATACCGTATTGCGCCATGTTTTAGTGATTATCAAACGAACAGATAATGCTCACGACTTCTTCCTCGATTTAGGTATTTAAAAAAATCACACCCACAGAAATAAATGTTTTTAATAATAAAAATAATAATAGTTCCATAGTAAAGTCATGGTCACTAACTATGGGTTGCGTAGCTGAAGTGGCAATAGGCAGGGCACATAGTTCGTTGATACAACAGATAGACGTTGAGGTCCCAAGGTGCTGGAATGGCGACCTCGCACAGGAAGACCCCCCACAAGGTGGACATCAGACGAGTCACAGGGAACCGCTGGATTCAGGCGGCGCAAGACTGTAGCGTGTGGAAGTCTCTACAAGAGACCTATGCCCAACAGTGGACATCTATCGGTTTATGATGATGATGATGAGTAAAGTCATATTATTAACATGTTAACCAAGTTGTGATAGCCTAGTGGTTAGGACGTCCGCCTTCTAATCGGAGATCGGGGGTTCGATCCCGGGCACGCATCTCTAACTTTTCGGAGCTATGTGCGTTTTAATTAATTAAGTGTCACTTGCTTTAACGAGGAAGGAAAGCATCGTGAGGAAACCTGCATGCCTGAGTGTTATGCATAATGTTCTTAAAGGTGTGTGAAGTCAACCAATCCGCACTTGGCCAGCTTGGTAGACTATGGCCAAAACGCTTCTCACTCTGAGAGGAGACCCGTGCTCTGTAGTGGGCCGGCGATGGGTTGATCATGATGATGATGATTAACATGTTTGTTAACTCAAATACTTTATACCAACAGACATTAGAACAACATCAGCGACGCAAGGACATATACCAGGCCCTGACAAGCAACATGGCCGAGATATTTGCATTCTTCATGCGCCTCATTGAGTCGCATGTTCAGGAGTTCAGAGAGAAGACGGCCGCCGGGGACTACGGTGCAGCCGCGAGCAATGGCAGAGTTGTGCAGGTAAGGGGCATTGTGTGACATTAGTGACTTGGCAGTAACATGCATTTTATATTATCAAGTACTGCCTACCCTATTATTCAAAACACAAGAAAAACATGGTAAGAAACACATTTTTGGTATCCCAATGACACGATGCGATACATGTTGTCTATATTAAATTTGGTAGCGACACACCTGCTGAACGTACAGCGCCGATACTTCAGCGACTGAACTATCGGTCGTAGTATTCGGTTGGCGCGCCGAACAGTCAGACGGGGCGGTTAGTTCAGCGCTTTACGCGACGAAAAATTACGTACGGCGGTACGTGGCGTCGTCGTCAGCCGGTGTCGTCACTTTGTGGTGTGCGGTTGCGACGTGTTGAATTGCCCAGAAAGAAGGATTTTGTAACAATATTGGTGTACGGGAGCGGTGTGCAGGCTCGACCGTACCAAAGGGGAGATCTCCCACCGAGCGGTTGGTTGTGCTCGGTAGCGCCAGCTGGGCCGACGGTTGTATCTTGAAACTTCTATATATAGTCCAGATTGCGGAACACTCTGTTAGTGCGAGTACTGTCGGCGGTACATTTGTTCGGGACTATGTCATCGATTGAACAGCGCCATCTAGTTTCTATTGTGGCCGACCGCCACATCCCTCCCCTCCGCTATACCATCTATTATAGAGGGGTTAGAAGAAGTACACGCGCCAAACTTTCGGCAGTGTGCGTCGCGTAATAAGTTGCTTGCTATGCAAAATTCATTGAAAGCGTTCTAGTCGAAGTAATCGCCGAACGGAAGGTACGGCGCTACATCGAACGCGTCAGAAGTTCAGTAGATGTGTCCTAGGTAACTTAAAAAAACATTGCGAGCGTATTGAACCGAACTTTCGGCGCCGTACATTCGGCAAGTGTGTTGCTACACTTACAATCACTACTAGCACCAACGTCACAGTGTGAGTTCTTTTCCTTTAGTGTGATTCTGTGATCTTGTAGATCCTCAGTTTTGCAGTTACAATACAATTCACATCTCTTCCTCACTCCTCTCTCTTTACATTAGCATTTATACTTGTATAGCTTAACGCTTGCTGTCATCATTTTGCTAAGAAGCGACTATCTGCAAAAAATCATTTTTTAAATTATCGCCAAAAAATGTGGGAATTTTCAAAAACTGAAGTTTCTAAAAAGTTGTAGAACTAAACTAAAAACTAACTTAAAACCTATATAGTTAACCGCTTTTTAGAAAAAGGGTGGCAGCATTTCTGGATTAATAGTTTGTTTCCATTATTTTCATCCCCAAGTTCTTTCCAGGTGGTGTTACTCA
The DNA here is from genome assembly GCF_902806685.2 of Maniola hyperantus. NCBI lineage: Eukaryota > Metazoa > Arthropoda > Insecta > Lepidoptera > Nymphalidae > Maniola > Maniola hyperantus. The sequence continues at coordinate 12,817,789 of NC_048541.1, read as the reverse complement.
CCCTGACAGGGTTTGTGGAGTGGGTGTCCACCAACCACGTGGTGAGCAACAACGGCAGGCTGCTGGAGATCCTCTGCATCCTGCTCAGCGACGACGCCTTCCAACTGCCCGCTGCCGAGTGTCTGCTCCAGATCGTCAATAGGAAAGGCTCCGTGAGTATTCATCGAAAGAAACCAATCGAAAAGAAGCAGTGCTAATCATTCCGACTCGCTCACACACTAACGCAGGTAGACTGTGCTAATTATCAGCTCTTTTCGATTTATTTCTTTTATTGACTTGCATTATATGTTTGAATAGCTTTTCTATATTCAACAGGCAACAGCTCATATTGATACTTAATTTATTTAGGTCATGTACAGATTCTGTATTATTATTAAAAAATCGTAGGGCTTGCTTCGCTCGCGCTGATGTTTCATATTAATTTATGGTTGATAGTATGACGTTATACAACTATCAATTCTGTATAACTTATGCCAGTAAATAAACGAAGTGGCACTAATCATCCGTCTCGCTCACACCCTATAAATAGGTTTAGTGTGTGAGTGAGAGGGAACGATTTACGCCGCTATTTTTGATTCGTTTTTTTATTAGTACAAGTTATACATAGACTAAAAGTGGGATTGTCCATTTTGCATTATATTATTATTCAACAAATAATAGAAAATTGAATGAAATATAACGGTGGTATATTTTACGTAAACTGAAAAGTGAAAACTAAAGCTGCGAGGGTTCCAAACGCGCCCTGGTCTAAGAAGAAGCCAAAACAAACTCAGCCGGGTATTCTTGTTATCATCACCATTTTACAATATCACTTAATGCAATGTCCTACAAGAAAATGTATTGAAGTGAATGCTATAAATGGATCCGAGACATGGTCGCTAACTATGGGCCTCATAAGAAAGCTCAGAGTCACTCAGCGGGTGATCCGTAGGAGAACTAATAGAGTAACCGACATAGATCAACGTGTTGCGAAGCTGAAGTGGCAATGGGCACGGCACATAGTTCGTAAAACCGATAGACGTTGGGGTCTCAAGGTGCTGGAATGGCGACTTCGCACCGGAAGACGCAGCGTTGGAAGACCCCCCACTAGGTGGACGGACGACAGGCGATCCAGGCAAGACCGTGGCGTGTGGAAGTCCCTACAAGAGACCTATGTCCAGCAGTGGACGTCTATTGGTTGATGATGATGATGAATGTTATAAATGCAGACAAAGGAGCGCAAGCCGTTGATGATACTGTTCAGTGAGAACGCCATCTCGTACATCCACCGCGCGGCGCTGCAGAGCATCGGGGCGGTTGACGAGCCTCACTACTTGTTCCTGAAGAAGCTGTCACAGGTTTGTCTTCCATTTATTTAAGACTAGAGGTTATTTAAAAATTCTGTGGGAACTCTTTGATTGTTCGGGATAAAAAGTAGCCTATGTCCTTTCCGGGGATGCTAGCTATCCCTGTACCAAAATTTGTTAAAACCGGTTGAACGGATGGGCCGTGAAAAGCTAGCAATTTATCAAGTAACAACCTCTTCGAATCCCCGTAATTTGAAATTTTTATTTGCACCCAGCAAGAGATCATGAAAAATGATCATCCATACTAATATTATAAATGCGAAAGTGTGTGACAGTTGTCTGTCTGTCTCACGCAAACGATCTCCTGACGTGTCCATAATTCTTCCGTACATTTGCAGCAAAATTATGATACGCCAGTCACAAGAGGCCAGAACACATTAGGTTTTTCCTAAGCAGTTGCCCAAACGGCCTGGAGTACATCATTATCATGATCTCTTTTAGTGGAACAGTGTTAAAAAATAATTCGCAATCCGCATCGAAATTCATACAATTTCAATACGGTTTTATTTATCCATCCAATATTCAATATCCAATAATATATCTGTTACATTATGATGCCTCAACCACTAAACAGATCTCGACACAAGGCTTGCATTGGGATGAATATATTTTTCCCGAAAAAAATTGAAGCTCCTAAAGGATTTAAATTGAATATGAAAATGATGATTAAATATGAAATTATTTTTTGCGCTTAACAGCTTTTTAGTTAAACAACGGCAATATGAAGTTGGGGCCGTAAAAAGTGGCGTCATTCAACAGATTGATGCGCTCTGTAACAAGAGGGAGGGGTACTGATTTAATGGATGATTCTTTTTTGACTTTAAGATTTCTTCTCTATTTGTTACCCACAGGTCCTCGCGGGATTGGCTCTGCAACTCACATCACTATGGAACTTCGCAACCAACACTGAAACCTGGTTACCACTGCTGTTGGAGACCATGCTATTGTTATCATCACATCCGTCCCTCACGCTGGCGCATACTGCCAACTCCATGTGGTTGGCCTTCCTCAAACATGAACAGATCTCAAAGTTACCTCACGTGTTGGCCATGGTGCCACGTTGGCTCCAAGCTGCAGCGCCCAAGATTCTTAAAGTAAGTAAACCCTGAACTACTCTAGTCAGATCTGTCCTGCATATTGGCAAATACAGCCAACTTTATATTGTTGGCCTTCCTCAAACATGAACAGATCTCCCAGTTGCCATTTCTGTATGTGTGAATACCTAAAAATCGGCGCCATGCTGCTTAGGTATTAAGGTACGGTAAGAACAGCAAATACAAATTTCTGTTACCTTCTTCCTCCTCCTGACCTTATGCCACGATACGTGGGGTCCGCACAACATGTCTTCTTCTTCCACTCACTGGTGTCATCCGTCAACGTACTATCTAAAACTTGTACACGCAATCCATCCACTTTTTCTTTGGTCTTCCTCTCCTCTTTTATCCTTCCACATGCATATTTAACATCTTCTAGATATAAGGCTATCTTCCCTTCACATTATTATGGCCATACCATTACTACTACAATTACATTGTTATTGCAATTTTCTATTTACCTTATAGATAACTAGCTGATGCCCGCGACTTCGTCCGCGTGAAAGTAGGTTTTTTTAAAAATCCCGTAGGAACTCTTTAGTTTTCCGGAATAAAAAGTAGCCTATGTCCTTCCTCGGGATGTAAGCTAACCCTGTACCAAGTTTCATCAAAATCGGTTGGACTGTTGGGCCGTGAAAAGCTAGCAGACAGACAGACACACTTTCACATTTATAATATTAGTATGGATTTGTTACATGTCAGGTGACGTACCCGTCGTCGCGAGTGAGCGGCGTCAACGACGCAGTGTCGTACGCCTGCATGGACTACGACAGTGAACAAGAGTTCGCCATCTTCTTCAGCCGCTGCAGAACAGAGATATTGGAGAGCTTCAGGTTAGTATCTACAGTTGTGTGCACGTGAACAACTACCTATTCATGGCAAATGTACAAAACAACTTGTTATAACCTTGTCATATAAAGACCTTTATATACTTTTATTTTATTCAATATTCGGAATGTGCTCTCCTATGCAACATACTGGCTGCTATGCAAATAATTAGGAATAATTTTTCTTTTATTCTTTTGGTGACCAATCTGAATAATCCTCATAAGGAATACAGAATTTAACAACTTGTTAAATCAGTAACTTTTTATCAAACGTCAAAACGCGCACTTAGTATGCGATATTCTATGAAATACTGAAATGTGACGTCACATCATAATGACGTACTTTTTTAGTTTAATCGATAATTTTAAATTTTATTACACTTAAAACTAACAAAGGACGTGGATATTACATATTTTGGAAGATCCTCTATTTAGTAATCACTCAGAAATAATTTATTAATTAGTAGTATTTTGCTTATAACTTTTGTCATGTTTGGCTTGACATCATAGTAGAACACAGTTTTTGTTCGAAATAGCCGGTCTATAGCCGGGTGAATATTTGCAGATATTGCATGACGGCTGCGCCGCTAGTGACGTGGTCGTACGTGGAACAATGGACACAGACTGCTCTGGACAAAGTGGACTCGTGCCCATTGCAGCTGGACGTCACACATCCCTTACACGTGGAGTGGGAAGCTTTAGCTCAGGTAATATTTTTCCACTAGCTGACCTGCACTGGCTTTGTTCAGGTGGTATTTCGGAATATCCTTACTTAGGGGTCAGTGGCGTGCACAGAGTTTGAAGCCAGGGTAAGCATTAGTAAGATAGGCCTTAGATCCACCTTATAGAGACCTGCTGAATGGCAGGTCATAAAGAGTAATGAGCACTGGTCATTTCAACTAGGGTAACCAGTACTTTTATGCCTCTATGAATTGCACGCCACTGTTAGGGGTCTACATTATAAAGAAGACTTGGCCATAGTCTACCACGCTAACCAAGTGCGGATTGGCCGACTTCACACACTTTTGAAGCTTTGGATAACTCTCAAAGTATCCTCACAGTGTTTCCCTTCACCATTAAGGCAGTGGTCCGACCGCCGGCGAGAAAACGACTAAAAACTATAGGCGATTTTCTCTCTCAAGAAACGCTCAATAAATAATTGTACATTCCGTGTAAACGAAAGAGATGCATATATAAAAGTTGTTCTCTGACTGTTCACACTGCCGGCGACGACTCACTTCACTAGTTTTGTCGCTGAGCGACAAAAATAAACTCGCTCAGCGATATTGGTTCAGCGATGCTCGCTCGCTTGAACACGTGTGACGCGCCCAGGTTTGCACAGGACTGAGCGACCGCGGGCGAATGGCGCGAGTAATCGCTCATCGCACTTGCACACTTGCTTATCACCCGGCGACAAAACTATCGAAACTACATACTCGCTTCCCGCTGATCGCCAACTCGTTTAAGTTTCTAGTTCTACTCGTTTCTCGTTCATCATCGGCGGTCGGACCACTGCCTAAAGCAAGTGATATTTAATAGCTTGCCATATTACAACCACACTTTGTTTCTAGGTTCTCGAGGTAGTGCTATCTCGTTTACTGCAAGCAGAACCTCGTCCAAACGTAGCTGAAGGGTTAAGACTATTGCAGCGCTGTGTGGCCACGGAACCCCGGGCTCCACTGATATTGTCACTTCTCCTGTCCTTCATATCCGCGCTCTTCGTGTTCCTCAGCTGTGCTTACAGCCAACTTGCAGGTACGATGGTAAACAGCTGCAGCAGCTACTTGTGAATAAATTGAAAAATTAAAAAGAGCAACCGCCGAGTTTCTTGCTGGTTCTTCTCGGTAGGAACGGCATTCCGGACCAGTGGTAAATTAAAACTACCCGACGATTCGAAAGCGCTTGTAAAAAGTCTACTTGAATAAAAACATATTCTATTCTATTCTATTCTAATAGGAATGTGGCACACTCCTATTCACAAGTGTGGCGGTCGCCACATTTGCAAGCAGATGACGCTTCTCGCTCATACTAAGAAATGTCCAGTTTTGACTTTTGCTCATAGGATATCGGATATTTAGATAAACAGCTTCTGGATCCTTTGAGCGATTTGTGACAAGATTTGTTTGTCGGTCGTCAGGCCCAGGCGTGGGCTCGGCGGGCGCGGAGCTGCTGCCGCGCGTGCTGGACAAGATCTTCGCAGCGCTGGTGTACGAGGGCACGGCCTCGGAGGACCGCAGCTCGCGCAACGTGAAGAATGTTCGCAGGCACGCCGCCAGCCTGCTCGTCAGGCTCGGCTCTAAAGTAAGTAGCACCAGAGAAATTGTAGTTAAATAGTAGTAATAAATTAAGTTACATTGGAAATGCTTATCTCTGAACAGAGATATACATAGTTTATTGAATTCACATATACTGATATAAAAAACATCTAAATGTTGGTGCTGAGCAATCAGACCATTGAGCAAGGTGAGTGCTCTCAGGGTTGGCGCATTTTCGGCAAAATTTGTCTGTGTCGTTGCCAGATGAAAAAAGGGCAGATATCTGCATGAACGGATATTCCTATCCGGCGCCCTCACCGCCAATGCACATCTGCACAGGGTATCTGGGTTGTCGACTTTGTTTTGGAGTAAAAGATACCAGAATAGCTCTGGTTCTCCTTGTCTGCAAAGTTATGGCAATCGAAACTAATATGTTTCTTGTTTCCAGTACCCTTTGCTGCTACTACCGGTGTTTGGGCGCCTCCACGAGCTGTGCCAGAACACGCTCGCGCGCCCCGACCTCAGTGCCTTGGAGAGTGTCACGTTACAGGAAGCGCTGTTGCTGGTCTCCAACCACTTCTGTTGCTACGAGCGCCAGAGCGCCTTAGTTGCTCAGGTATGTTGGTGCCAATAAAGAAACGCCAATATGGGTACCTTCAAGACAAGAGTGCTTAGGCATCTTCTAGGCAAGCGCGCTCCATCTTATGGCTGCATCGACACTTGCCACCAGATCTGATTGCAGCCAAGCGCTAGTCTATAAATTAAAAAAAAGTACCAAAAAGAGCTGAGTTGATCATTCAGTTTCACTCGCAAAGTATACTTGGGTAGTGAGTGTGAGTGAGATGGAATGATTAGCACAGTTTCGTTTCGATTCTATATTGGAGTTGAAATGATTTATTTACCAAGTTAATTGAGTTCATGTGGCTGAGCCCTGAGGAGTTCTTCTAAGTATATGAATACAACATGTAGCAGAAGGCCTAGCTCTTCTAGATCACACAACAATTACGACCTTACGACCGATTCCCATTTTTTTAACATGCATGCAAAACAATTTATGTGATGTGTATTTGTGAGTGTAGAATATTTGACCGTTTTTTAAATTCATTTGATTTAGGTTTCTTTCCTTTACTGGTACCTACATGGTAACAAAAGTGTAGTTCGATAGAAGCGAATCTGTACTCTTGATCACTCATATTGACAACACTGCTCAGCCTATAATTGATTAAAATAAAAATAGTTTTTTTTTACAATCCCATTACTCTCTAATTTTCTTCTAAGTGGCATGGCTCCATTTTTAAATTCGAATAGGAACTCTTCATAACCAAGTCTGTTTGTTCGTTAGGTTCTCGGTGACTGCAGAGAGCGTTGGGCAGCCCTCAGTCCGCACCTACAGTCAGCCGCAGGGCTGGCTCGGTTGGTTGGACTAGACTCCCCAGCCACTGACGAGGACCCCGAAAAGGCGCAAGCAAGGCGGACCCTACTCCACGCGCTTACCCTCACTTTGGGAGTTGTGAAACGCACGCAAGTTCCTGCCGACCCTGATAAGGCTTCACGTGGTATTTACTAATTTTTACTTCTCGACTTCAATAGATGACCGACATTTACTACCGATCGCAAGAGTTCTAAATTATTCTTATAATTTGTGAACTAGTGTTGGACAGCCCTCAGTCTACATCTACAGTTAGTCGCAGGATTGACTTGGCTAGTCGAATTAGATAATTAGATAGATAGAAAGACAAATGCGAAGTCCGTCCGCTATTGGTTGTTCCCTACGCACTATGTTACGCGCGAATTAAGAGCAAAATATTACGACTCTGTTGTTTCTGTGTTAAAAGTCAAGCGAAAGGTCTGTATTTCATTGGTGTTAAATGTTGCGCATGTAGAATGTCCCTAACAATGTTTGTTAGTTTGTATGTTCCTCGGCGTGAGGTGAGGTAAGGTTTAAAAAAATCTGGGCCCCAATAAAAATAGATTATAGTCTAAGTAACCTTATGTTGCAATTACAAGCAAACATAAAAACTGTTTAAAATTTGCGTATTTGTCGCCAGGTGGGTTTAGCGCGGGCGTAACTCCATCCGGCAACCCGGTGTGGCGGAACCCGTGCGGCGCGCACGTTCTGCCGCTGTTCCCTGCCGCCTTGTCCCTCGCGCGGGCCTTACACGAACTACACTCGCCTCAAGCAGCCTCGCTGCGACACCCGGCGCATGCGCGCGCGCTACAGCCACCGCCTGCTGAAAGGCGGAACCTACTGGGCTTGAGGGATGATGCTCCGCCCACGCCCGTGGCCACGCCGCAAGACCGCATGCAGAATCTGTTGCATACGCTGCATGAAAATGTACGTATGTCCTTTTTTATTGCATCACTGGCTCACATCGTACGATTTTCATGGATTTTTCTTTCTTGTGTCTCAACAATGAAAAGGATCTCATGTCACCCAATATCTACCAGACACTATCTATAGATACCCACAATTTTGTCATTACTGGTGATGATGACGCAATCAGCATTATTCTTCCTTTGGGCTGTTGTCCACAATCGATATAAAAAAATCTTAAAAAATTGTATGTTGACTACAGGTGTGTGGACTAGTGGGCGCGGCGGCAGCGTCGCTCGGTCGGGAGTTGTTCGGCGTGACGAATCTTGCAGAAGCCCTTGCGCTGTCGCTCCTGGCGGCGCCGGAGACCCTGCCTGACCATTGGCTGCGACGCGTGCTGCGGGCGGCGCTGAGGCCGCTAATGCTGCACTGTCCTCCCGCGCATTATGCCGATGTAGCACTGCCGCTGATGCGACACCTCGCTCCCATTAGTACGTGTACCATAATAATCCAGCTCGAAGAAACAAAAGCTTGGGTGTAATACTAGCGAGAAGGCTGTCTCTTACGCTTTCCACGTTTCCAGAATAATTGACAGTACGTACTACGAACCTAGCAATGTATCCGGTTCGAAGGACCAAAAACATGGATTCATTATCCTATGTGCTGTATTTACTTATGGGTTTGAAAGACCAAAAACATGGATTAAATTATCTTACGCGCTGTATCTACTAGCGTCGCCAGAGATGTTTCACGACCACTGGCCACTGACGCTGCACTACTCGCCCGCACATTACGATGATGTAGTACGTTCCACAATCTATAGCCAACCAAATTATCCCGCTCGACAGACCAAAAACACGGATCCATTGTCCTAATCGCTGTATCTGTTTTTTGACAAGATTTTTTTCTGCATATTTTAGTCTAATAAGAAGATTTTTAACAACTTACCAACTGAGACTGGACACGTGATAACATGAAATGTATGTTTGCAGTGCTGGTCCACTTGAACCAGCGCTGGGAGTACGTGACGTCACTGTACGAGTCGGGCAAGCTGGAGGAGGAGGGCGGCAGCGAGTCGCAGGAGGTGCTGGAGGACATGCTCGTGCGACACCTCACCAGGGAACACCTGGAGCTATTGAAGGTATAAGTCCACATTGTAGCTGTATTGGTACTGATGATTCTGAGTACAACCTAATTTTAGAGTATTCGCATCCTCTTCTTAATGTAATATGAAAAGGACAGACGCAGTTTGACAGTTTTAAATTTATGTTTTAGATGGTACAACCCGTGGTTTTAGCGCACAGACACGAGCCTACTGTTTAAATTTGTAGCGTGCACTATTTAGAATCTTTAAATGTAAAGTTCATGTTCTGTCCCTTTTTAGCATTGTTAAAAAGAAAAGGATGCAGATACTCTAAATTTAGTTTAGAGAAAGACAACGGAATCGCTGCCATTGTATAGCGCTTGCCTGAAACAGTTGCCTTGCTCGTGGAATAGAATAGAATAGAATAGAATGTTTTTTTATTCATGTAAACGTTTTAAAAGTGCTTATGAATAGTCAGGTAGTTTTAATTTACCACTGGTTCGGAATGCCGTACCTACCGAGAAGAACCAGCAAGAAACTCGGCGGTTGCTCTTTTTAATTTTTCAATTTACAATGTTATTATACCGTACTATACAAGCCATTGCAGCCCCGTGCATTGCTGGAGCGAGTCAAGCGTGGCGTTGGGTGCAGGTTGCGGAAGAGCGACAGCGATATTGAATTCTTTAGATTTCTACATCCAATTGACACCTTCCCGCAACCCGCGCTCTAATTCATGTATTAGAGCGCGGGTTGCGGCCCATCTCAGTGAAACCGTATATTTGTTTTTATCTTTTTTTCCTTTTCACACTTTACCGATTTCGACATTTGGTGAGGAGATAACTAATTGCATCCTGTGGATGGATATAGGATACTTTTTGTCCCAGAAAATTCCCACTGTTTCCAAATTTAGTAAAATCTAAATAAAAAAGTTTATCTAAGTATATAGAAGGAAAAAAGGAAAAGGTGACTGACTGACTGACTGACTGATCTATCAACGCACACCTCAAACTACTGGACGGATTGGGCTGAAATTTGGCATGCAGATAGCTATTATAACGTAGGCATCCGCTAAGGAAGGATTTTTGAAAACTCAACCCCTAAGGGGGTGAAATAGGGGTTTGAAATTTGTGTAGTCCACGCGGACAAAGTCGCGAGCTAGTCTGTGATATTATGCGATACCCAGACAATGTAGAAGAACAACCATACCGACTTTCAGCTGTTTATCAAACACCTTGAAACTGGTGATCACTGAAGTTCGAATTGATTTACTTTTGCCTTTTTGTGTATTAATTTTGTTTGTTTAGGTGTCTCTAGTGGAAGGCGGAGTGAGCACAGAGCCGTGCACGGACATGGAGGAAGAGTCTCCGCCCGCCAACCCGGGCCGAGCGCCGGAACAGGTGTCCGAGCTGGGCGCCATCATACTGGCCGACCCCGTCGCTGGGCCCGCCGTCCTACATACGGTACGTGACAGACAGCATGACAAATATTGCAAATTCAAGCCAATATCTATATATATAAAAGGAAAAGGTGACTGACTGACTGACTGACTGACTGACTGACTGATCTATCAACGCACAGCTCAAACTACTGGACGGATCGGGCTGAAATTTGGCATGCAGATAGCTATTATGACGTAGGCATCCGCTAAGAAAGGATTTTTGAAAATTCAACTCCTAAGGGGGTGAAATAGGGGTTTGAAATTTTGTAGTCCACGCGAACGAAGTCGCGAGCATAAGCTAGTCGTGAATATAAAAGCAGGCAGTCCTTATAGCCACCAATGTCCAATTCACTTCGCGCGGTTTTGATTTGAAAAAATTATGATAAATGCTGAATGCCTTTATTACAAACTAGATGATGCCGCAAATTTGTCCGCGTAGATTTAGGTTTTTAAAAATTCCGTGGGAACTCATTGATTTTCCGGGATAAAAAGTAGCCTATTGCCTTCCCCATATAATTTACGAAACAATCGTATATAGTATCGAAATCAACGATTTTTAGCAAAGCTAGCAAACAAACAAAACAAACAAGGTTGATTATAATTTCACATTGACCGGACCTCTTGTGGCGCCCTCTGAGATCAGTTTTGCCTGTGGATCCCTATTTGCGAGCAAGTAGGCGAAAATTATCTTACAACTAGCTGATGCCCGCGACTTCGTCCGCGTGGAATTAAGTTTTTTTTAATCCCGTGGGAACTCTTTGATTTTCTGGGATAAAAAGGTCTTTATCTATACCCATGCAAAAAATCACGTTAATCCGTTCTACCGTTGCCACGTGATTGAAGGACAAACCAACAAACAAACACACTTTCACATTTATAATAAGGGTACTGATGTTTATTGTCCACTGTCCAGATACTCCGCGCGTTGACTTGGAACGACTCGACGTCATCGTTACGCGCATGCGCACTGGCTTTGCCCGCGTTACGAGCGGCCGTTTCCGCGCACGAAGGCGGCGGCTGTGCGCTCGGCGCGGGCGAAGCCGCCGGCGCCCTGGCGGCTGTGTTGCACGCGTTGCGGCTGCACGGACAGCACGAGGCCAACCAGGCTGCGCTGCTAGCACTCGCTGTACAGGTATGTCGTACTATACTGTAGGTATAGCGCTGGTTGATCCTGCTGTTCGCTCTACAATTCATTGTTGCAACAAGAATACCATAAATTCAGCCAATCACAACAATTGATATTGTAATAATGATTTATGCCGGTTTTACAGAATCGACCAGCTGAATAGACGTTATGTCAAATATTAGGCTATGGTGACGTAAAATCAAAGAAAAAGGCTAGGGCTCAGTACCGCAGGAACTATTTTAACAGAAAAATGACCAAAATTTTTTCTGCTAATGTGCTCGTCCAATTTCGTCACATTGAAGTGGCCTGGTATTTTGTTAGCATTTGGTCGAGGTGTGATAGTCTGACTCCACGTGATTTGTTTGTAGACGTACGAAGCACTACGGCCACGGTTCCCGAACGTCGCGGCCGTGCTGCGCGCCATACCGGACGTGGACGCGCACGACCTGCAGAGGCTCGACGAGAAGCTCGCCGCCAACACCAACAAGCCCGCCAAGATCGACAAGAGCAAGCGAGACCTCTTCAAGAAGATCACGTCGAGAGTGAGTTGCGAGTATAGTGTATACCCATAGTGCCGCCACCATTGGCTCCCAAACTTCAAAAACGTAAACCCAGCTTTATGTAGTTTGAAATAAGGTTGAAATTGGCACAATGAAAACTTGAAGAAAATTTGAATTTGCACAGGGTGTGCGCCGCGTCGAATCGCCGCTTCCGCTGTGCTAAAATAAATAAATATGAGTTTGAAGTCAAGAAGACCCTGTGCCTCAGCCCTCAGCTCTTATCATGCACTCTAGTCTATTATAGGTATGCGTTGCATGCGGCCCGCCGTCAGGGAATAAAATGAAAAAAAAGACCCCGTACCGTTAACCTCCCTCGAGACACGAAATACAATCCAGTCGAAATTATGTAATTTCAGCGCAAAATGCGTCGCTTCTGTCGGCGCAACCCGACACGCACATTTTGGCGAATGATTAGCGATATTGATAATAATAGAGGTAACCTTTGCGTGTAATGTTTGTCAATAAATTACCAAAATATAGTAAACTAATTGTATGCTTCTAAGTTAATAAATAATTGTCAGAAAAGTGTAATAGGACTTTGAGATAGTCATAATAATAAATGATCACTATCATAAACTGACATAAAATTGTATTCGTTCACAGTTGATCGGACGAAACGTAGGCCAGCTGTTCAAGAAGGAGGTATTCATTCTGGACCTGCCTACCATGAACACACCGAAGGAGAAGCCGCGGAGCGCGGTGGACTTGGCCGAGGGCGCCGGGCTAGAGAAGCTTTTCAATACCAACGCGCCCACATAGCGGCGGCCAAGCCTCGCGTACTAGTTTATAAATTAAATAATAAATTTTATCCTCCTCCGTTATACTATTTGTCTATTTGATGATTTATCGACCGATAGACGAGTTTACAATGGACATCACAATGACATAAAGAATTACTTATTGCTTCGAAGTTATGAAAACCTAAGTCTACGTTCACACATCGCCTATTCGATTAGATTTTTTCACGAATAAGGTTTTACCGTATACGAGACAGTCGTTCATACGACGACCTCCTTTCGATATTAACGTACGGCTTCAGCCAAAGAGAATATAAACACTACGTGCTGCAGCTACGTCACAAGCACAACTGTAGGCACGCGCGAGTCTCCAATATGACAGAAGTTTGCTCGAGTAAACGATACGACATGAACATAAGCTGCGTGTCGTATTCAATGAAAGCATTTCGAAACGAGAGAGAAAAATATTTCTCGAATACGAGATATTACTGTCACTACTCTATTCGATAAAATCCCGTGTACGATATACGGCAAAATATTGCCGTCTAAACCTAGTGCATAAATTCAACGGTCCGATTTTGACATAGATAAAAGACGGACCGCATTACAGCGGCGCGGCGCGTCATTTTGCGTCACAATATTATTTTAATCTTTTCGTAAGGTGTATGTCGCACTAGAGCGGCGCTGAACAGCGCGTCGCGGCATAGAGAACATTTTGACGCCAAGCGACTCGCCGCGCAGCGCCGTTGTAATGCGGTCCGGCCTTAAAAGTCGCTCCCTAATTTGCCATACTCAGGCAATGCGAAATGGTTACAGCTGCCAAAATATGTGTGCCATGATGAAATTAGCTTAGTTCTGTCATATAGCCTCAATGGCTCAACGGTTAAGGAGTGGACTGAAATCCGAAAGGTCGCCGGTTCAAACCCAACCCGTTGCTCAATTATCGTACCTACTCCTAGCACAAGCTTAACGCTAGCTTAGCTTAGTTGGAAGGGAAAGGGGAGGCGAGGAGGTTAGTCATTATAATGAACTTGGCTAAAATTCTTTTAAAAAAATGTGGCTAGACTTTTTAGCTTGGCTAACGGAGTAGCTTGCAACGTTGAATGGAAAATAGTATAACAGATCGGGAGTAACAATGTGGAACCATGCGAACGTGATTTTTTATTTTTATATTAAACTGTATCTAAAAGATACGATAACTTTTTGCTTGCCCAAGTGTTGGTAATGCGTATATTGACTGATAAAATATTATGATTAAGGAACTAAATTAGTTGTATGGATTTCACGTAACTCGTTTTTGGTATATTCGCTTCATTTTTAAAGGAACTGTCTTGTTGTATATCATTTACACCTGTCGGTCCATACCTTGCATATTGCCTGCAACTGTATCGTACACATTTCACATACTTTACGTGTTATTTGTTATGCAATAAAAAGTTGCACGCAATAGTCTGGATGCAGCTTAACATCGCTTAAATTATATTTACTTGGTTTTAGCAACTTTTGTTGGAAATTAACCCTTTGTGATAGACAATTCTGTGCTGACAAATTAAATGTGTTCCTGAAAATGTACTATTTTTATATAGTAAAATAGTTATAAGCATGTATATATTTTCAATGCGTTAACAAACACCATTTAATTGTTTGAGAAAAATTAATGTTACAATACTACCATTTTTAAAAGTAGCTTGGCAAAATTTGCTAACGCAAACTAAAACCGAATATACACGAATGAAATACAGACCTTATTGCTTGACGTCTACTATGATCTATCAACGCACAGTTAAAAGTACTGGACGGATTGGGCTGAAATTTGACATGCCGATAGCTATTATGGCGTAGGCATCCGCTAAGAAGGTATTTTTGAAAATTCAACCCCTTAGGGAGTAATAAAAATAGGGGGTTGAAATTTATGTTGTCCACGCGGATGAAGTCGCGAGCATAAGTTAGTTCAATAATAAGATTTCTGCGCAAGTACATCGGCGTAACTTATAAAAGTGGGAGCACTGTAACTTTTTATTTATTTTGTTTTTGTTATACAAGGAAACTTATATTGCAGATGGTCTACTGTTCTTTATGTTTAAGTTTTTTTTAAACCCATGTTTAATAAAAATTTTGTTGCACAGAGCGCAAGCCTATATTATGTTATATGTATAATAGAAAACCACAGACAATTCTTACAGTTTAAAACACAGTTTGCGGGTATTAATTTTATTAGATAAAATCGGCGTCGTTATTGCATTATAATATAATATGTATGATTGAAATAATTAAATCTATTTCGCCTATGTATAAGCACAGCCACGGCGTCCACGGCTGGTCACGCTCGCGTGGAGTCCGCAGCGGAAATGCGCAGCCATACCCAACTCGCAATGTAAAACATTCTTCTGTGAATAATCGTTTATTTTAATAAATTATAATATTATAGAATTCATATATAATTTTTATTTCCTCCACTAAAAAAACCACCTATAGACAAACCTATAGTAAGTGACAGGTCGAGACGGCAATCAGGGTTGGGACGCCCCGCACATCCACACAGCCCCCGCGCTAAGCCGGTTGCGGGATAGCGCGAGAAAGAGATAACAACAAGGCCGCGAAATGAATAAAAAATATATATATCGTTCAAATAAGTAGGTATGTTGTATATTTGATATAGCCCTTGTGAACTGTCATCCCTCTAGCACCACATAGAACTTCAGATCAGCAATAGGGATGGTGCGCAGGCAATAGGCGTAAAATCAGCAACTTTTATCAGACAAGACATTAAAACGCTCGCTTATACTAGCTCTACACGCTCGCAGAGTAAAGATGAGCGGTGGCGAGTGCGAGCGTGAAGACGATCCCTCTTGCCCGCTCGCCTTCACTCGGCGAGCATGTAGAGCCAGTATTAGGGTGCCTGTCCACTGAATCGGAGCGGAGCGGAGATGTGTTGAGCAAACCAATCAGATTGCCGGTAAATAGCGTGATAATTTTATTCCGTCATTTGACAAAACTGATTGGTCAACTATACACATTTCCGCTGCGCCCAACTTCAGTGGACAGGCACCCTTAGAGCGTGTATGAATTCAAACGCTCGCTTAGAGCTTGTATAAAATACATGTAAGTAGTGACGTCATAGCTTCGTCCTTAGTAGATATGGATTTTACGAATTTCGGAAGACCCTCTATTTAATACTGAGAAATAATTTATTTTTGACATTGGCGTTAGGCACCAGTTGTAAATAAAACCAATATTGCAATAAATAAATGAATCATTTATTAACTGTTATTATTCGTAAGTATACAAAAGTTGCACGCCAACATTGATGTTGGTTCCGTTATCAAGCAACTCGACGGCTTCCCTGCTGACGTCCACTCTGAACACTGCGGCGTTGTGCAGCACCACGCACCTGCTCTCGTGGTCCCCGATGACAGGGATCCTGCGCGGCCCGAGCACGGGGTCTGCGTACCTCCAGAGTTTGAGAGAGTTTACATCTGAAATAAATAGTTTAAATACTTTATGTAGAAAAATACTTAAATTTCCTCGTTTTATTTAATACAGGGCTCTGTTTTTAACTATCCAAAAAATTGTATCGTCTGTCAGGAAGTGAGAAGCGAAATTAGATGATTGACTGAGATCTATAGGTGCGCTCCATAGATTCAACTTTGCTCCAAACGAGCCTGAGGTACTCCTTGCTTTTTCACAGCTTAATTTTTTTGGGATACCACCTCTTACTTTACATACTTAATATTTCAACCAACCCAATTTGGGAATTTTCGAAGTCCGAGATTAAGGCCTCATGCGCTGGGTTAGTCCGCCATTGGTGCTTAAACAAGTGAAGCGCAATTAGATGAGTGTTCCATCAACCACCCCCGCCACCGCTGCCTGCGCTTGGCTTTTTCAGATAACTTCGATTGAGTGGTACAGATACAAATAATAAGAAATAAGAATATAGTAACCTTTGATAGCTTTGACTTCCTTGGCGAGCTTGGTCTTGAGTTTTGATACAGTATCTCCGTCAGCGAGCGCGAGGCTTATGGAGAACAGGCTCGAGCGCGGAGCGGGGTTCGCGAGCGTAACACGAGCGCGCGGCTCGGCCGAGAACGTTATATGAGGCGATCCTGGCGCGCATTCTTCGCGGGACTTCTCTGGTGCTTCGCTACTGTCTGTATGCTTCACTTCGATCGAATCCAGCTGAAACATTTTTTTAAATGAATGTTTTTGTGATGGAGGTCTGTTGTGGAAATTCTTTTGGACAAGTGCAGCTTGTGAGAGAAGTCAAGCGTGCACCATCGCCGTCAAGAGCATAACGACTGCTAAATTTTGGCACTTAATTAAATTATGATCTCTATTACAAGCAAGAACAACAGTGGAAAAAGGATGGAAATGAAGAAAGAAACTTGAACTCAAATGGTTGAGCAGTAAAACAGCAATTTCCTTTTGTTGTCCAAAAAAAAAACAAGAAAGGATGTCTAGAAGAATCATCTGCAAAACATCGTTTCTCGTTTCATGACTATCAAGATCAGTATTAAAATTTTGATGCAAATAAATACCAAGAATTCTTACTAATTACTGCGGGATAAATAAAACTGAGGCCTACCGTAGACCTTGGTTTGACAACTAGATACAATGTGACGATCGCAATCACCTTTTCTCTTGGCTGCAATTGGCTGACACTCTCTTATCTCTTGGTTAGAAAATTTACAGTTGCAGCAACTACCGTATAGTAAATAAATTAATATTAATAATTCGATAAATTCGTAAATTCAATATTAAACACGTTATCGATAGACTTACATCTAAGGTCTGCAACAAATACTGCAGATTGCCAGTCAGCACAGCCGCCTCGTCGAAGGGTAGGCCCACGGACAGCGCATCCGCGCCCACACGCTCCATATTCTCTCTAGTGGCTTGCACGAATGGCATCACTCGCTTCACGTACTTCTTCAGCTCCGGGATCTCCGCCAGTTTGCCTGAGATTATCTTGTTGTCTGGAAGGCCTGAGGGCTGCAACAACAATCATTAATTAGATAATTTTCAAGTACTTGTTTAGCGATCTATGTGCAAACAGTTATGAAAGTAAGCAATCATAAAGTTGTTTTTCCCAGTAAATTCAGTTCATGTCACAAAAATTAGATATGTAGTGTAATTTACTGACCTCCGGGTGAAATAAAAAATCGGAGACTTCCTCTTCGCCGGCGAAGAAGTGCCCTACAAAATATACCCTGTACTGTCGGTCATAATTTCATAGTCGGGGTTGTTAAAGACGTGTTTAGGGCGTCTTTTATCGGGGTGTCGGAATATTCGAAACCGGGGAGGGTTTATTTATACCTACTATTTCTAAGTAGTAGCAAAGATGATGGTAGTAGCAGAGTGAACTAGTGAGGAAACTCTCGGTTTGATCTTGAATCGACATCTGTTAAATATTAGACTAGGGGTGACGTGAAATCGAAGATAATACTTATAGTCGTTTCATGACCACCTACATTTAACGCCTATCAGTATAGGTGAAGTCAATATGTAATGAACTGACGTAGTAGTTAATACATGAGCTTCCCATCAGGGCTGACGCTTTTAATTATTTTAATGAGGTAGGTAATTCTAATCAGTGTCAAAAATTCCTGACTGCTGAAATAAAAATTAGTATAAGTCCGGCAAATTGCTATTGCGCTGGAACCATGTCTCATTAGCATCGAAATGACGTAATTTTGACACCAGCCGAAATAAAAATATACCATCAGCTCGAAACTTCAGTCTAGTGCTGACGTCACTAAAATGGCGGTCACGCGCATTAGCAATTTGCGAGACTTATAATACCAATCACTCACCCCATTAAGTTGTTTGAGTGTGCTCAATATAACATGTTGCCACTTGGGGAATTCCTTCGCCACCCATATGACGGCTTTGTTCGGCTTAGGTTCCGGCGCTGGAGTCTCTCCTTTCCTGGGCTTCTTCAGCGCGCAATGGTTCTTGAGGTGGATTCGGAAGGAGTGGGCAGCTTCCATCAAGTAGTTGCTGGCTTTGACGGCCACTTCGTCCACTTCGCCCGCTATCGGCCATCGCTCGTGGAGGATACTTTGTTTCTGAAATAAACGTGTTCCAAACAAATCAAACAATTTTATATATCTAAATATATAAAAGGAAAGGGTGACTGACTGACTGATCTATCAACGCAGAGCTAAAACTACTACTGGATGGATCGGGCTGTTTGGCATGCAGAGAGCGATTATGACGTAGGCATCCGCTAAGAAAGGAATTTTGAAAACTCAACCCCTAAGGAGGTGAATTAGGGGTTGGAAATTTGTGTAGGCCACGCGGACGAAGTCGCGAGCATAAGCTAGTTTTTTCATATAAACCTACACTCACAAAAACATTTTTTGATAAATAATATATAATATAAATTTCAACGGTTCTTCGGAACCACGCTAATTGCTATCTGTGCTGAGATTTTTGGATTTGAATAACAGGGAGACATGCCGAAAGTAGGCCGATTGCACTTGTCCAATGCTTTAAATTTTGTAATTATTTTTACATGTTATAAATAAAAATGTAACTTTACTTTTGTAGGTATAGCAAATCAGAGATGATCAAATTATGACCAGACAAATTTTGATCAGAAAAATGATAGAATAAAGGTTCTACGTACATTTTCCATCAGTTCCCAGACATGTTCGGCCACATGTGGACATATAGGCGATATCAACTTGGCCTGCGTCACGATATACCGCGTCACCAACTCCGAATGCATGCCTCCCTCGGAACAAAGCTCCCTGTATTTATCCCGAGCCGCTTGGAGCTCAAAGAAACCTGTCTTCAAAGCCTCTTTGAATAGCATCCTGTTGTAGTTGTCATCTGTCTGATTTATTTTGGTATTCATCTCGCTCACGAACACTTTGTCGTGGAAATTATAGTCGCCTGTGAAAATAATATGTTTAAAAAAGCCATTAAATCTCTAGCCTTATAAAACCGTTTGTAATATTACATTCAAGCGTTGATTCACTAGAATACTCGCATGATAAGATTGCAAAGTTTCTCTGAAGATATTATGTAGATTTGTTTCTCACGATCTCTTTTTCCTACCCCAAATCACATAGCAAAAATGTCTTTTTATTTATATTAGTTTTTTTTCGCATATTTTTAAATACCTTTGCAACCCTATTATACCACAAAAGGTGTGAACTAGTTGAATATTTCAACCCAACCATTAACTTTTAAAACTCAATTATGTTCTAGTTGCACAAGTCAGAGTTTATTATCATTGAGGTACAGTACGCGGAAGAAAATAATGTACATCGACCTTTAGAATGAGATACCAAATTTGTAGAGAATTGTTTCTGTCGTTGAGACCAACAAAACGTCATATAGGTATGAGTGACAAAGACAAGGCTTTACAAAGCCGAAATGTCCGTCTAAAGGCCGTAGTACATTACATTCTGCCGCGTACTGTAGGAATTCGTCGAACCCATTTTGCTTTTTATTCACAGTTAAAGTTTAACTGTCGCCGTAACTTTAATTGCCTGTCATAGATAGTAAGACCTAAGGCGCCAACTTATTATTAACGTAGAACTACGTTTTATATCTTAACCCAGGCCTTATTAGCCTGATTAATTACTGCCGTTTTATACAATACCTGTTCTTAAAGTAGATTCCGTCGTGATTATTTCCTTCACCCATCCGATAAACGTAAACAGCCTCAATATCGCTGCATCAGCAGTGTTTTCCACGAAGTTCGCGTCCTCTACCGAATCGCCCGCGTCCGCTAGAGTTAACCGCATAGCATCTGCACTGAATTTATCCAAACTCTCCGAAAGCGTCAGGAAGTTTCCCTCGGATTTGGACATTTTAGCCGAATTCAACATCAGATGCCCGTTCGCCCTTATCCCTTTCGGCCATTTGTCCTCCTCTTTGTCCCACATCGCGCAATGATTATAGATGTAGAACGTTAAATGGTTTTGTATTAGATCCTTTCCAGATACTCTGAGGTCGACTGGGTACCTAAAATCCGATAGCTGTTTCAAATAACAAACAGTATTCACAAATGGATCAAGTTCTCTGTTTCAGACTGGATATTTTTCGAAATGGTCAAAATGTATAATGACATCTGATTATATCTTAGGAAATGGATATATTTTAACTTTTCAGGTTTATTTTAGGTATTGGACATATCTACCTACTCATACGTTAAAAAAATTGCAATACAGATGAAAACAAATCATTTAACCGTTGTAGAAAATAACTACCAGAATTGGAACGATTTCTTCATGAGATCTAAAGATTTTTTGGGGATTTTAGTAGATTTCGGGAACGGAGCATCTTTGAAAAATATGTAGTCCCAAACATTGATTGTCATTTGCTCGGGTTTTATCTTGAGAGCGTTTTCGGCGTTTCCTCTGAACGTGTCGCCTTGGATGAAGTGAGCGATCGTGTAGTACGCGTTATAGATCGTAGAGTCCGACAGAGATTCTATCACCCATTGCTGGTCCCAGGGCAATTTAGTTCCTGAAAAAGACTTTAAATAAGTTGGCTTATTTTAAGCAATGGGCGAACCAAGTGTTTTTTGTAAGTATTAACTGCACGCATCGAATCTGCTGAAGCCTCATTGACAATTTTATTTTTAGAATTTTCAAGTATGCATCCCTAGAATTCGACTGCTTAGATCATTTTTTTCGGTGCATCCAACTCTCTTACACGTAGTATTAAGCATATTTTTATTTCGTAGATCGACACTCAAGTGCGGATAAATAGAATATAATAGAAAATATTTTTATTCAAATTTCAAATAAACTTAAACAAGTGCTTTTCAATCGTCAATATAATTTACCATGACGAGTTATCAATAGAACACGACGAATAAAATCAGCGCGTATGGTGCGCGTTACCAAAAATTTGCTCACGACTGATTTTCGTTTAATGCAAACTTTAACTAGGTGGGGCTTCATCTCTGGACATGATACAGAATGCATCTGCGGTCATCCGAGACAGACCATTGCGCACATGACTGGGTGCCCTGCGTGCCCGAACCTGCACGAACGAGGCTACCGACCGAGCTATCGCGGTTGCGGCTTTTTGGGCTGCCCGTATTTGAGGTGACCGTCGACTCGAGAAAAAGAACGAATAATTAAACTTTCTTACCAAGCCCATAAGTTCTCGAACAAGCATACTCATGAAGCCATTTAAGTGTCGCTTGGAAATTCTTCCGAACTTCATCGTGATACGTGTTGATTGCCGCTAATGCCTTTTCTGCTTGCGCCTTCCACTCTTCATTACCATAGTCTAAATACCACTGATTGCACAGGGCTACCACACACTCATCCCCTGATCTTGAAATTATTGTCTTTTCGGGCTCATAGTAAACCAACGCTCCTCCTTCTTCTATTAGTTTTGCTTGCACTTTTTTTTTGACATCTTGTATTTTGCTACCTTTAAATTCGCCAACTAATAAAACTCCATCGTAAAACCCTTTGAGATAAACCATTTCTTTAGCCTGAGTCAACTTGTCTTTGTCGTTCTGACTTTGGATTTTCAGCTTATCGTACAACTGTACTGCCGCCAAGTTCCCGAATTCGGGAATCTCGAGTATCGGGACAGGTTTGTAAGGGAGAATCATTTCATCAGCAATGCCATACTTCTCTCTGAAAGCTGGTTTCTTTTGTAAGTCGACTAATGCTGCGTAATCGTCAGGCGAATCTGAAGGGACACTAGTAACTATTCCCGTACCCTTATCTTCCTTTATAGTTAACATTGGGAGAGCGTATATTTTTTGGTAACACGTAAATGGGGATTTTAAGGCAATACCTAAAAGATCTTGTCCGATAATTTCTAACAGAATTTCAAACTGTCCATCTGTTTTAGTGAATCCTTGATAGCACATATTTCTAACAGCTCGTTTTGTGCAAATGAATATGCCATCTTTAACTGTTTCGAAAGCGACGTATTTGATGTCAGGATGTACCCAGCAATTTGTTTGACCGTACATGGTTTCTGGACGCAGAGTAGCTGCTATAAAACTTACTGTTTTGCCTTTAAATGCCCTAAAAGAGAATTTTTAATGCTTATATTCTGAAAACTGTTAATTACAAAACTTGGTAGATTCATTTCTACTATATTTTTGTTTGTCACATCTGCCATATTGGATTTGTCATGACGTCATACAAGATCTATGACATGCGAAACGCAGACAAAGACGTCACTTGATTATTATTATTCAAAGTCGAATAAGTACCATGAACAGACTGATAAAGACAAGACTGCAACTTGAGCTACTTGTATGTATGGTATTCAACTATACACTATTCATGCCTGAACTATTGGCATTGTATGGTACTTGCACTGACTAGGTACTATAGTACTGACTACTAGTGCTACCTACCTTATACTGTTGATTTGTGTGCATCATAAACTTTAATTTTATTTACTACTAGCTTATGCTCGCGACTTCGTCCGCGTGGACTACACAAATTTCAAACCCCTATTTCACCCCCTTAGGGGTTGAATTTTCAAAAATCCTTTCTTAGCGGATGCCTACGTCATAATAGCTACCTACATGTCAAATTTCAGCCCGATCCGTCCAGTAGGTTGAGCTGTGCGTTGATAGATCAGTCAGTCAGTCAGTCAGTCAGTCAGTCAGTCAGTCAGTCACCTTTTCCTTTTATATATTTAGACTAGCTTATGCTCGCGACTTCGTCCGCGTGGACTACGAAATTTCAAAACCCTATTTCACCCCCTTAGGAGTTGAATTTTCAAAAATCCTTTCTTAGCGGACGCCTACGTCATAATAGCTATCTGCATGCCGAATTTCAGCGCGATCCGTCCAGCAGTCAGTCAGTCATTCAGTCAGTCAGTCAGTCAGTCAGTCAGTCACCTTTTCCTTTTATATATATAGATATTATTTAGTTGTTTGTATTATCAACTCACTTAAGTACATTGGGCAAAGGTTGTAGCACCTCCAATTTAATAAGCGTATACTCCTGAGGTCCCGCACCCTCCCCGCTGCTTCTATCATGGTCCATGCAAGGTTGCTTATCCAGCGGAGAAAATATAGTGTATCTCTTCCCATACATTATCTTCTTACGCTCTTTAAGGTGGTGGAACTGCCACCTAATGAACGAGTCATAGAATGGATTTGCATCTGTTGTTATGAACTTTCTACGCCAGTCCACCTATTAAATATTAATATTATTATATTAAATATAAATTTTAAATATTAACAAAAAAATCATTTGTTAATATTTAAAACTACCTATATAAAAAAACTAGCTGATGCCCGCGACTTCGTCCGCGTGGATTTAGGTTTTTAAAACCCCATGGGAACTCTTTGATTTTCCGGAATATAAAGTAACCTATGTAAATTTCCAGGTCTTTAACTATGCTCATGCAAAAAATCACGTCGATCCGTTGCTCCGTTGCGTCGTGATTGAAGGACAAACCAATAAACAAATATACTTTCGCATTTATCGGAACCCTAAAAAGACAAAACAGATTTAAGTGGGCAGGCTGAATAGTAAAAACTGGTCAAATGCAGCTCGGACTCGCACCCTAACATACAAGATTATGTATTTTTTATTTGCATGGCAGCCATTTTGAAATTATTATTTGTTGTAATAGCAGCAAGAGAAATTCACACTCTGTTAAAATTTCAAATCTATACCTATTCATGTTCATGAGATACAGCCCACTGACAGACAGAATGATGGATGGACAGATAACAGAGGTAGTAATAGGTGCACATTGGTATCCTTTGGATATGGAACCCTAAAAATGATCACTAATAAAACCTACATGAATTCCCATCCTCTTTAGATCAGCTACAGCTAGCGGTGGGAAGTACTCCAGCCAATAGCTCTCATTGGCAAACTCCTTGATTTCTTCGTCTGGCACGCCAATACTCTGCATGATCTGCCACTGATACTTCGCTGCCCCGGTCTTGGCAACTGCTTTACTCTTTTTTCCCTTGCTTTTGTCCTAAAACAATCAAGTTTTTATTCAGTAGAATACCTAAATGAAATGAAATGAAAATCTTTTTTTTTTTATTCGTATAAACTTTTACAAGTGCTTACGAATAGTCGGATGCATCTACCACTGGTTCGGAATGCCTTTCCTGCCGAGAAGAACCATCAAGAAACTCGGCGGTTGCTCTTTTCAAATATTTGATATAGGTACAAGATTATGCTATGTATAAAATAGTATTTGCAGTCTTGTGCGTTGCTGGAACGAGCTGCAGGTCAAATCCACGCTCTTTTATCATTTAGATAATCTTCAATTGTGTAATATGCTTTTTTCAGGAGCATATTTTTAATTGATTGTTTAAACTTGTGCAAAGGTAAGTCCAAAATAGTTTGCGGGATTTTATTATAAAAGGTAATACCAATACCCACAAATGACTTTTGGACTTTCCTGAGGCGGAAGGCAGGAGCTGCAAGTTTGTCTCTGTTTCTAGTTAGCCTATTGTGTAGATCACCAAATTTCTTGTAACTAAGAATATTTTGTCTTACAAAAATTATGTTATTATAAATATATTGAGAGGCTACAGTAAGGATATCTATTTCCTTAAATTTCTCTCCAAGGGAATCGCGTGGTCTTAAGTTATAAATTGCGTGTATTGCCCTTTTTTGTAATACAAAAATTCTCCCAATATCTGCCGCTTTACCCCATATTAAGATTCCATAAGACATAATACTATGGAAGTAAGCAAAATATACTATCTTTGCAGTTTCCACGTCAGTTAACTGCCGAATCTTTCTAACAGCGTAAGCGGCAGAGCTTAAAATGTCAAATATCATAATCTACCTATAAAAATAAATATTATATCTATGTTATTTCAGTTTCTGAATTTTTCACTTGTGCTATAAGACATTGCAACTTGCCAAATTTCATGATTCTAGGTAAACGGGAAGTACCGTGCATCATCACTTACTTCCAGGTGAGATTGCAGTCAAAGGCTAACTATTATCTGAATAAAAAACATATAGGTTTTGATTCCCCTGATGGGTCTTGACAGATAGACAACGAAGTGATCCTATAAGGCTTCCTTTTTGCTCTGGAGATATGGAACCTTAAAAAGTATGAGACAAAATAAAAGGTACATTAATTGCCTTTCTTATAATAATTAATGTTATCTTAATATTAACTTACCTTAGGGACTACATCGCCTTGTTCTTTTTCTTCTACAAATCCCTCATTGGGAAAGACCGGAGGACACCCGTACAATTCCATCTCTCTCTTTAACTTATCAGCACAAGCCTTGATAGGCATTCCAGTACAGTGGAAGCCAAAGGGAAACAGTACCAGCCGACCTTTCAGTCGGAAATACCTTACAGCAAACTGTTGACATAATATACCCAGATTGCATCATATTACAAAGTACCTATGTATTAAGGTAATTAACATATGCCCAATTTTTCAATCGTTAAATAATCTGAGGAATAAATTTGACAATTTCCCATACAAAAACTATCAAAACAAATTAAATTTCTAAATTAAAGAATATTTGACGAAGCAAAAATCAACTCATCTATACTAATATTATAAATGTGAAAGTGTGTGTCTGTCTGTTTATCCGTCTGTCTCCTAGGGTTTCACAGCCCATCTATTCAACCGATTTTGACGAATTTTGGTACAGTGATAGCTTGCATCCCGGGGAAGGAGATAGGCTATTTTTTTCTCCGGAAAATCAGAGTTCCCACAGAATTTTTTAAAAACCTTAACCCATGCTATACTATATATTATAGAGAACATCAATTTACATTACTACACACTACTGAACATTACTTTCAAATAGGTAAGTACTCATACCTCACATTTTGACAGAGAAAACGTGTGCCCGAGATGTAATCGGCCATTCATGTAGGGATAAGGAAAGGTGCACATGAATTTTTCATGAGGCCCATCAGGTGCCTCCATTTCGAAAATCTTTTCTCTTTCCCATCGTTCCTGAACATGCTTCTCAATTTCTTGAAGGTATTCTACCTTAAACGTCCCCTTGCGATCTAGGTTTGCCTGTATAAATTTAAATAGAGAATAAATAGCACATGGACGTTTAAAGGTATTATTTAAATTCCTATCAGAATATAAAATTTCTTATATTTTAGCTTCGTGCTTTTATCGAGATTAATTAACTGATTCATAAAACAATAACTTTTTGATTAGCCAAAGGACAAGAAGCAGTAGAAATATTATAATAAACGAAATCTGTTAACTTCTTCGAACGACCTAACCTATAAAGATTGAACTTCTCACTTGACTATATGCTTTAATTAATTTCTTACCATTATTTTATACACAAATACATTTATGTTAAATTAATATTGATTTTAAGTTTGGTAATAATTATGAATACCTAGAGATTTAAATAACTACACAAGACAAAACGACATGACACGTTACTGTGCTGAACACAGAGTACTTTTGCTTTATTACTTTACTCTATGTTTTGCTTTTTACATGAAAATCACAGATCACTATATTATATATACTTATGAAAATCTAAAATCATTTTTTTTTAACTGGTTGTACGGTTCTGGGTTCTAGCCCCTTTGAAAATCAACCCAAGTTCACCCACTTCACCGACCACCCTCAGACAAAGCCACAGAGTAGTTACTTTTTACATATGGACAAAGCACAGACAAAGGATCAAGGTGGACTTGTTAGATGCGTAGTATATCCAATCCATATCCAATCCAAAAGGGACAAAAGAAATCATAGGGACAAATGAATGAGGGTTAACACAGTATTTGGCTTGCAGCCAATCGGATAGAACGACAAGCGCTCCCAAGCCAAGCGTTGGCAAGCAGACTCTAACATTCGTCCACACCACAGAGTACTTTTTACATGGTCCACACGCTTGCTAACTAGTTTAATTCCAAACGACTTTCCAAATTGATTCGCTGGTTTTTGCTCCATTCAATTGGTTGATGCTCGCTCACTATTGGCCACAGAACACATTTACTCTTGTTGGAACAGATAACAGATAACAGATTGTAATAAATTTTGATGGAGGTTTTCCGGAATCGACCTACAGATCGTGATCAATGATATTGTACACTTTCCTTTCCTCACGTAAAGTTGATTGCCTCGTTGGTCTAATGGTTTGTATGTTTGACTGCCAATGACGAGGCCCAGGTTTAATTCCCGGGTCGGGTAAAAAAATAGTGTTACCTACTGTATTAGATTTTTCTGATAAGAAATTCCTTGTGTTGGCGGTGTTGCACCCCCATTCCTCGGAGAGCACGAAGCTGTTGCAGCTCTCCTGCACCGATCTCTCTCGTTTTCATACCCATAATTTTGACATTATTTTAAACTAAATTTACTAAAAAATTTAAAAAAGGCCCACTCTGTGTGGTGTTTGCCGATGCTTATGTTGACTGTTGAATGCATGTGGTGACGCCATTAGAAGCAAGGAGGTCTAGAAGAAGAACATTTATAGTCTATCAAAAAATTGGCGCCATTCGTAGCGTTGGCTGTCATTGTCATTTTTACCGGAAACAATTCGGCCACCCCTTTTCGGAAGACGCGCTGCCGCTAAAGTCGTGATTGCCGGCTTTTAGTAGATATTTAGTAGTAACAAATTGTTATTTGTTATAGTTAGTAGTGCTATTTGATCAAATAAAAGTAAAAATGGCGCCACGTACAGCCAAAGCTAAGGTATTTATATCATTCAAATAAACGGCATGTCTTGTATGTTTGATATTGTAAGCAAACAGGTTTGCGTTATCGACAAGTAATGCACGTTAATGTCTATTTGTTAGTTAACTTTTAAACAAAATGATTTGTAAATTTTAGTCTTAATGCGATTTAGTTTTGTGTCAGTTTTTTTTGCTCAAACATCATGCATGGTTTCTGCTTTAGAGCTTAAAAACCGCGTGCTTCTTCGACCACGATATATAGAGGGGGGAATATTCTTTGTTTTATGTATCTTGTGGTTGAACGTTCGGTAAATCTGATACAATTTTTATTACATTACAAAATGAGCTATGAAGTTCAACAGGATGTTTACCATATTAAGACTGAAATCCAAAGACCATTACTACTGGAGTCCAGTTCATTCAAAGCAATAGTAATATTGTATGAATTCTCAGTCAAGATGTTGATTCAGTACCCCAATAATAATAATAGAACAAATTATAATATAATTATTACAATTTTATTTGGCCTGTTGAGTTCCAATTGTTATTATTGTTAATATTAGAGTAGTTTAGTTGAATAGATATTTTTACAGTAATAATGAAGAAGGAACTTAACTAGATAAAGAATTTGTTTATTTATCTTTTCTGTAATGAGTCATTCTGTCTCTTGATTTTTATTGCAATAGCTTAACTGCAATAAAAATCTAACTATAATAAAATACATTTTATAACCTCAATTTCTGCTGTTTGAATGTCCTTGAAAACTATTTAAAAATAGCAAAAATGTGTGTAAAATCCAGCAAACCTTATTTACCAGGTATCCTTTTTTTACCCTGTTTACTTATTTAAGGAAAGCTGGGCCAGCAATAATAACCTATAACAAAAAATCTAGACAAATTTTTGATCAAATTTTAATTTTTTTGATTTTTTTTAATAGCAATTAAGTGGCAAGCAGTGTTCTATGACACTTCACAAGTTGGGGCTGTCTATTGAAAAATTGAAGCTAATTATTGATTCATATCTTATTATCATTTTAAAACATTATTAAGGCATTTTTTAAATATCATATCATGTACTTATTATTAATTACAGAAAACTGCAGATGTAAAAGTATCTGAACCCAAAAAAGGAAGAGGTAAAGCTAAAAATGTACCTGAGCCAGACCAGGACATTGATGAAGTTGAAGAGAAGGTTGTGGTAGCTGAGAAGAAAAGCAAAAGAGGGAAGAATATTGTCAATTACAATGAAGACAAGGATGAAGAAGCTCCACCGAAGAAGGGAAGAAAGAAGATTGTAGACACAAAGGCGATTGACGAACCTGTTCCTGAGGAAGTTACTTCTGTAAACGGTGATGACTCAGCTGAGGAGGGCACAACAACCCCGGCTGATGAGATTGATGATAATGAAGAAACTGAATCCAATGGCCACTCTGAAGAGAAAGCCCCTGCTAAAGGTCGTAAGAAGGCGGCGCCGAAAAAAGAAGTTGTTGAAAAGGAAGTAAAAACAGGTAGGGGGAGGAAAAATGTCAAACAAGATGTAGATGCGGGTGACAAAGAGGAGGCAGTTGAAGAAAAGCCGAAAGGCAGAGGGCGCGGGCGAAAGCCGCAAGCTAAAGCTGAACCTGAGAGTGAGGAAAATCCTGAAGAGGAGGAAACTAAAGCTCCGCCTGCAGCCAAAGGCAGAAAAAAGGCTCAAACAAAACCTGTTCCAGAGAAAGAAGCAGATGAGGAAAGTGAGGACTTATCAACAGAAACTAAAGATGAGGAAGACATAAAACCAGAAGAGCCCAAAAAGAGAGGTCGCAAAAATGCACCAAAGAAAGCTCAGCCTGAAGAGGAACCAGAAGAGCTAGATGAGGACATGAAAGAGGAAGCTCCTGCTAGCAAAAAAAGGAAAGGCTCTAAAAAAGAAGAAAAAGGAAAAGGTAAAAGTTTATGTTGTACAATAAATACAATAAGTACTTAAAGTACTTAAAGTACTTATTGTATTTATTTGAAAATGATAACACTAAAAGCATTGTACCTGAAATAAAGAATTATAAAGATTCACAAAACAGCAGTACTCATAGAATTTTTTAATTGTTTGTTTTTCTAACTTTAGGTGACACAAAAGATGAAGAAGATGATGATGAAGACAGCCCTCTGGAAGCGAAACACACAAAAGGCAAGCGAGGACCAAAAAAGGCAGCAGACAAACCCGCCAACACTGAGGAAGTGCAGGATACGGGCGAATCCGCAACAAAACGTCGGCGAAAGCCTGACGAAAAGGGTAACTAGTCCTGTTAATTATAAATTACTTCACTTTTCAATGTCATCAACAATTGTTTCAGAGAAATAAATTGTGTTTCTTTATTATTATGAATAAACAGTTTCCAAAATACTGCTGGTTCAATTATTTACATAATATTTACCTTTCAGGATTTTATTAGTGGGTGCTTCATAACATACCTAATTAACTTAGAGTAGTTACTACCTATTTACTGATCATAGAAGCAGAATTATATTACTAACAAGCTTGAAGTCGTAGTAAAGGCAAAGTAGTGCAAGCACATCAAATGACAGACGTTTTGTTGATCATTCTGATATAAACTGACTGACTATAAGGATTTAGAATTACTTGATGTGTGTATGTATGAGTCTGTATCTACAGGCTTACTTTGACTTTATTCAGTCTAAGGTCCAATTGCTTGACAGGCGGTTAAAGTTACGTAACGATTACCGTTAAACTTTGATCATCGATATAAGCAAAGTGAGTTCCACATGTCTATCAATTTAGGACCATTTTATCTTTATTATAGAGGTATGATTCATATTGACTGGTGGTCTAAGTTAACGATAGCCCGAACGTAACTATAACCACCTGCAACTGTCGTGCAACTGGACATAGTTAAAACTAGACATATTATGTTGCTGCCATAATGTCTCGTTTTGTCTGAGCTAGAGAGCTAGCTAGTCATTTCATAGCTGTTGATTCTGAATTTTCTTTGCTACTTACTAGGATTTAGGAATGTCTAAGATTGGATTTTAATTTACATAATAGAAATAACCAAATATATGGCGATATTTAACTCTTTGGATTTATTAAAATTTTATGTAATAAATTATACTATAAGTATTGCTAATTTGCAACAAAAATTCTGCCACAAAATTGTCAGGTTCTTTTTTCCATTATTTTAAAATTTAACTTTTATCTGCTATTATCGG
This sequence comes from Maniola hyperantus, assembly GCF_902806685.2. Lineage (NCBI taxonomy): Eukaryota > Metazoa > Arthropoda > Insecta > Lepidoptera > Nymphalidae > Maniola > Maniola hyperantus. The sequence goes on along the minus strand of NC_048541.1, from coordinate 12,786,203 downwards.
TTGACGGTTATTATATTAGTGCATGGTGTAACAATCTTCTAAAACTAATGTTGGAATGGACCTATTAAGTATATATAAGATTTAATTTTATTTAGCTTTTATTAACTACAACTTAAATATGAATAAATAAAATTATGTTCTCTTAGTATGAAAATTGCTGGTTTTACGACGAAAGTAAAAACTACAAGATTTTAAGACTATAGTTAAGATTGATATTTGACTAGCGACCCGCCCCGGCTTCGCACGAGTAGCTATTACAATTTTCGTAGGGATCTCTATTAAAATAAATATAGTATAGCCTATGTTACTCAGGAATAATGTAGCTTTCTACTGGCGAAAGAATTTTCAAAATTATTGGTTCAGAGTTCCAGAGATTACCCCCTACAAGCAAACTTACAAATTTTACCTCTATAATATTAGTATAGATTTACAGAAACGATCAAATAGGCAAACAAGCTCCACACATAAGAGGTTTAATGCTATTTCTTTTCAGTCGTTGATGATAGTAAAAAGAAAGCTCCCAAAAGTGTTACAGACTATGAATCACTGGATTTCTCGAACAACTCGAAAAATTCTCAAAATAAAGAGTTTAACTTAAAGATATCGAGCTGGAACGTAGACGGAATCAGGGCATGGATGGCAAAGGGTGGATTAGATTACTTGAAATACGAAAAACCTAATATACTGTGCTTGCAAGAAACGAAATGTTCCCAAGAGAAGTTGCCCGATGAGATTAAGAACGTTCCAGGGTACCACGCATACTGGTTGGGTAGCGACAAAGATGGTTACGCTGGTGTATGCATCTACACAACAAAACTAGCCATGAATGTACAGTACGGCCTACAAAACGAAGAATTAGATGTAGAAGGTCGGATAATCACAGCAGAATACGAGCAGTTCTACTTAATATGCACATACGTACCGAACGCTGGCCGGAAACTAGTCACGCTTGATAAGAGACTGAAATGGAATGAAGAATTTAGGAAATTGTCAAAGCGTTGGACGCAAAAAGCCCGTGATAATATGCGGCGATATGAACGTAGCGCATAATGAAATAGGTAATTATGATTCAAGTATTAGCTAATTATTCGAAAGAGCCTCTTTGATATCAACTCAAATCGCGGTATCTAATTAATACTGTAGGTGTATAGTAGTAAACTTCAAAATGTATAAAATACTAGATGAAGCCCGCGACTACGTCCGCGTGGATTTAGGTTTTAAAAAGTCACGTGGGAACTCTTGGATTTCCGGGATAAAAAGTGTCCTTCCCTGGGATGCAAGCTATCTCTGTACAAAACTCGGTCAAAATCGGTTGGAGCGACTGATCAGCTAAACACGTGCTTCCGCTGCGGTAGAATTCACCCTTAACTCACCTCACCCTCAGACCTCAAAACCTACCTACAGGTACTGCATATTTGTTCATATTATTTACCAGTTAGGGACTACCATATAGTAGTAGAGAAGAACTACTAAAAAATATGAAAGTAGGTAATTAATGTAAAATCTAAATATTTTGAAGTCGGTTAAAATAACGCAAACCTTAAATGTGTTTGCAGACTTAACAAATCCGAAAATCAAACAAAAAAAACGCTGGTTTCACTGAAGAGGAGCGCGCGGGAATGACGGAGCTGCTCAGCGACGGCTTCGTGGACACGTATCGCCACTTGTACCCCGACAAAACCGGCGCTTACACCTTCTGGAGCAATATGTTCATAGTCGAGCCAAAAATGTGGGATGGTAAGAATTTCTTTAAATCTGGCAAAAAGAACTCTGGTTTCACTGAAGAGCGCGAGGATTGACGGAGCTGCTCAGCGACTGCTTCGTGGACACGTATCGCCACTTGTACCCCGACAAAACCGGCGCTTACAACTTCTCTGGAGCAATATGTTCAATAGTAGAGCCAAAAATGTGGGATGGTAAGAATTTTCTTTAAATCTGGCAAAAAGAACGCTGATTTCACTGAAGAGGAGCGCGAGGATTGACGGAGCTGATTAGCACGGCTTCGTGGACATGTATCGCCACTTGTACCCCGACAAAAACCGGCGCTTACACCTTCTGGAGCAATATGTTCAATCGTCGAGCCAAAAATGTGGGGTGGATAAGAATTTCTTTAAATCTGGCAAAAAAGAACGCTGGTTTCACTGAAGAGCGCGAGGATTGACGGAGTTGTCAGCGACTGCTTCGTGGACCACGTATCGCCACTTGTACCCCGACAAAACCGGCGCTTACACCTTCTGGAGGCAATATGTTTCCAATAGTATAGCCAAAAAATGTGGGATGGTAAGAATTTCTTTAAATCTGGCAAAAAGAACGCTGAATTTCACTGAAGAGGAGCGCGAGGATTGACGGAGCTGATTTGCACGGCTTCGTGGACACGTCATCGCCACTTGTACCCCGACCAAACCGGCGCTTACACCTTCTGGAGCATATGTTCAATAGCGAGCCAAAATGTGGGTGGGTAAGAATTCTTTAAATCTGGCAAAAGAACGCTGGTTTCCCTGAAGTCACTGAGTTGTCAGCGACTGCTTCGTGGACACGTATCGCCACTTGTACCCCGACAAAACCGGCGCTTACACCTTCTGGAGCAATATGTTCAATAGTATAGCCAAAAATGTGGGATGGTAAGAATTTCTTTAAATCTGGCAAAAAGAACGCTGATTTCACTGAAGAGGAGCGCGAGGATTGACGGAGCTGATTAGCACGGCTTCGTGGACACGTATCGCCACTTGTACCCCGACAAAACCGGCGCTTACACCTTCTGGAGCAATATGTTCAATAGTATAGCCAAAAATGTGGGATGGTAAGAATTTCTTTAAATCTGGCAAAAAGAACGCTGATTTCACTGAAGAGGAGCGCGAGGATTGACGGAGCTGATTGGCACGGCTTCG